>NC_051444.1:3254544-3330149 GCF_001649575.2 Kryptolebias marmoratus
GGCCTGGGAACGCCTTGGGATTCCCCCGGAGGAGCTGGCCCAAGTGGCTGGGGAGAGGGAAGTCTGGGTCTCCCTGCTTAGGCTGCTGCCCCCGCGACCCGACCCCGGATAAGCGGAAGAGAATGGATGGATGGATGGATGGTACAAATTAAACTGCTGATTTCTAAAACTTAACTTCTCATATAATGTTCTTTAAACTTGCCCACTGCGAATATTTGAGAAACCCTTCATTGCACATATCAGGACGGAACTGTACTGTTTGTATTTTCTATTGTCTGTGATCAGCTGCCTGTAGTAAATCATTATCCTTCCTACTTTACAGTCAGAACACATCCAAACACACTTCTCAGAGAACATTAGCTTGCCATCACTCTTGGTAATGAACAACAACTTTTGCTGATAGCTTTGGATTCATGCCCAATTTACACTATTTTATGTCAAGGGTGTTATATATTTTAAACTGAAACACTGCAAATATTGTCTCGTAAAAGACTTGAAATTGACTCTCAGTGGTTGTTTTATTTATCACAGTTTGAGGAGTTAGTTTGGAGTGGATTATTTCCATATGATGACTGTCAAAGGAAAGGAAAATACAAACTTCTTATTATATTATACGCTCTTATAAATTTATTTTAATAGTAAAACTAGATGGCTCAGCTAATTTTGAACCATTTCTTTACCTGATAATTGTTCTGTTTTCATTAGTACAAAAGGTTATCAAACTGTTTGTTCAGATACTCTGGTGATCTGTTAGCATCCAGAGTGTGTTGGGAATGACTCAGAGTAGAACCGCTGCTCCTTTGCATCGAAAGAAGTCAGTTGAGGTGGTTCGGGCATTCTCGTTTGGAAGTTTTTAGGGCATGCACCACTGGGAAGAAAACCTTGGGGCAGACTGAGAAGTCACTGGAGGGATTATGTATCCTCTCTGGCCTAGGAACGCTGGAGAGAGTCGCTGGGATAAGGGGTGCCCGGGTTTCTCTCCTGGACCTGTTGCCTCCACGACCCGATCAAGGACAAGTGGTAGAAGATGAATGGATGGATAATAACTTTTTTCAAGGCTTAAATTGTAATAGAAAAGTTATGATTAGCATGATTTGCATTGTCTGGGATTTCCAAATCTGGAGCCTATTATTGGTATTTTTGCCCTATGAGGATGCTACAGAGAAAGTGTTTGGTTTCTTCATTATTCAACACGCCCTCTGACAATGCTGCTCTTTACCAAACCCCTGTTACAGCCGCTGTGCTGAGTTATTTTCAGCATCTGAACCTAATCCTGTCTGAGGGGTGAGATTTCATTTTGGCCCTCTGTCTCTGATATCTGGATGGTCACGCAGACATGACAGCACTCTTTCTATCTGAAGGATGATTTTGCCATTCAATTCAAGTGAAGCTGGTTTATTGCTTCTAAATGACAAATGTCCTTATTGAGGAGTGAAACAACTCACTGCTTTGGAAAAAAAAGAAAAACAGAAATGAAATCTGCCCAGTGGTTCATGAAATACTGACAGACAAGGTTAATTCCAACCATTAATGCCAAAGTTTCGCTATAGATCTGTAAAATTAGCTAAGGCAAAGTTTTTTTTGTGTTTGCAAAGGTTGCTTAGTTGTAAATGAGGCTGTACATCCAGTGATTACTTTCTTCAAGTTTCAATTAAATCTGTCAAATGGTTCAAAAGATAGTTTGCTAACATTACAGACAAATAAACACACAGAGAAACAGGCGGAAACATTATTGCTCTTTTGTCTTTGATGGCGGGTGATAGCAAACATCTCAGTTGGATCTGTCACATATATTCCTATTTAAAATGCTTTATGAGAATATTGTAACTGACTAAAGCTTTATAAAAGTGATCAACATGTTTTTCAGAGGCTCATATTAACTTAGTCAAACAATGTAAAGGCCACAAAGAATCAAAACGTAATCGCAAAAAATTAATCGATTTTATCTGAACAGAAAGCCCTAAACTCTACTCCATCCATCATTCCATCCATCCATCCATCCATCCATCCATCCATCCATCCATCCATCCATCCATCCATCCATCCATCCATCCATCCATCCATCCATCCATCATCTTCCTTCACCATACCAGACCAGAGCAACGTCCTTATTCCTGTACATGAGACCCCAGTTAATCCATCTTCCCCTCCATCCTCTCATCACTCATAATCAAGACTCCCAGATACTGAAACTCCTCAACTTGAAGCAGAGACTCACTCCCGACCGGGATGGAGCATTCCACCTTTTTCCAGCTGAGAACCGTGGCCTCAGATTTAGAGGAGCTGACTCTCTTCCCAGCTGCTTCACTCTGCCCCAGTTCATGCTGAAGGTCATGGCCTGAAGACGCCAATAGGAACCACAATATCAGCAAAAAGCAGAGACGAGATCCCAGGGTTCCCAAAGCAGACGCCCTATTCAGTTCTGTTCAGTACTGCGACAGAACAGAACAGAACAGAACAGAACTCCACACTAAAGAAGTGAAAATAATGTGAAAACAGCTCTGTTCCTCTTTTATATGACAGCATGTAACTAATTTTTCCTGCTGATTTGTTGATGATTGAGTGAATTACAAAAAAAAAACAAAAACATGAATTCTTCTTGGCAGCTGTGCTGGAAGACACTTTCAGGGCTTTTTCTTTGTGTCGATGCCAAATTTGTAGCACAGTTAGCATGCTTGTACAAAAAGTGTCTGACCATGTACTGAACACAGCAATAATCTCTTGGCATACTTTAAATAAACAGTTCTGAAAAAAAAAAAGAATTATAGTCGATATTCACTCATGATTGAAAGATTCAAAACCTAAGTGAGTTTTTCATTCTAGTTTAGACTTTTTTCCCATCCCATGTCCCATTTCATGTCAGCACAATCAATGCTGGCTGGAGATGCTCCAAGCCCTGAGGTTGTATTTTACCATATGTGTGCTTTAAAATGAAACAAAAACATAAAGTCCATGTATATATTTCTCTGTTAAGCAATATTTTCACGAGGATGTCTCTGTAACATTATGCACTTCATAAAAAGAAAAAGAAATAAAGATCATGCTTCACTGCATTTGATATGAACATTTTACAGTGATAATTACAAGTTTGCATTTTATCAGTGAAATGAGTACACATTTATATTTTCTCATTTTCTCTTACAGAGGTCAAACATTATGGGCTGTTGTTGAACGTGGACAGAGACAAAGCTTCAGGTTCGGCTGTATCCAAAGCCATAAAACTACAAGTGCCACTTCTATAGGATCACAGAAACAAGGGGCGCAGCAGAGAGGTGTTCATATTAGACCACAGCCACCCTGAATGACAATTTGGTTGTGTAATTAAGAATGTGCCATGATAAGTGTAATGAGCAGCAGGCATCCTGATTAGATCTCAGGACTTGGATACTGTAAAATCAGCAAAGATGCTCGGCAGGCTGGAGGAGAGAACAGATAAAATGATGAGCTGGGCAGCCTCCAAATAAAGCCACCATCTTGGGCAGCTTGGACAGAATAATTTACATTTAAAAATCACCACAAAGGGGTATTCACAGCACAAAGGCAACCCAGGACCATGACATATTAAATAATTTTCAGAATAGATCCTTAATTATAACAGTTCTTACAACCAAGAAATGCTTTCAGAGAACAGGTTAATTACAGCAGCAAAAACATACAGCCACAATAAACCAACGTGTGGCTTTTGTTTGTCAACAAAACCTAAGACTCCACTCAGAGATAACAGGTACAACCACAGTTATCGTATTTCTCTTATTAAACAAGGATTTTCTCTTCAGGTTCTTTACTTGTTCGCACAAAAACAAGCATTTTCCAAGTCATTTCATGATTCTTCTACAGAAAATCCCCCATTCGCCCTGACATTAATAAGAAGTCCGGCTGCATAAATGGAAAGGTGTGAAGAAATAGATTCATTACTGAGGAAACAACTGCTGCTACAATTAAGACATAAGAAGAAGGTTGCAAAAATGGTTGTGCAAGGAAGTTGGTAAACACACAGTTGGGTTTTTGCAGCTTGACAGAAAGCCCTAAACTCTACACAAAAAAGTAGAAAAAATGTCAAAGTTACTTCATTAACCAAAGACAACTAAAAAATTAACAATTATTCACTGATATGCATGCAGATTAATACATTTTCCAATCATTTTGAAATCCTCTCTCAGCAGTTTAACACACTTTTCTCCAAATGTAGACAAAATAAAAAACATTAAAGTTCATTCTGCATTTACAGCTGAATTTATGGTAACAAGATGAACAAATCTTCTTATAAGGGGAAAAAAATGAATAATATGCTCCAGATTCTGCAGGATTTGTAAACTGATTACTGTACACATGGAAACTTTGGACTAAACTGTCTGTTTTTGTATGCACTTGTCTGTTAGCAAAATATCTCGTAAACCAATCGTTGGATGCACATCAGCCAAATTCAAGATGGCTGCCACAGCCAACTGATTTTAGATAATACAAATTTAGTGAATTTAACAGATATTGTGCTAAAATCTGTTGTCTGGTAGCTAAATATCTCTTGACCCACTGGACAGATTTAAAAGGAAACTTTCAGGAAGTAATCACTGACTCTACATTTACAACTGATCAGCCAATTCAAGATGGCTACCACAGCTAATTGACATTAGCTAACACGAAAATGGTTATAACTCAGTCAATTTTGAAAATATTGAGCTAAAATTTAATGAAGTGGTAGCTGAGAATCATCCACAACACATACTATGAGTATGACATCTTGCTCTATTGCTTTTAGCTCATGCGTGATGTTATTTTTAAAGTTTGACCAAAATAATGATAACTCTGTCGTTGTTGATATCAGATGATCTTCGTCTAATTCTCTGGGGTGAAAGGCATCGGACGATATGCATTCCTTCAAAAATCTTAAGTCTTATATTCAGAATCTAACCATGTAAAATCTTTTGTAATACAGATTCTCAGTGGGGTTGGAGTTCAGGGCTCTGAAGTGGCCATTTATTGATTAACAATGCCTGCTGTTTGATAAGATCAGGCAGTCAGTTGTAATAGTTACTTTTAGAAAATTGTAAGACAGTTGTTTCAGAAATGAGAAGATAACTGCCTCAATTAGCATAAATGCCTCCTGGGCAAGTGAGACACATTAATTACTGTAGTACCCGTCCAATGGGAGGCTCAATATATACCTCCAAAATAGCTTTAAAGAAGCACTGTAAGGTATATAAATAATAATAAATAGATACATAACTCATGTTATGTGACTCCTTTTTGCTGCTAGGGCTCAAAATTTAGGAGTGAGCTATGAAAGAATCATTTTCCAGGAAGGGTAAAAAAAAAAGAAGTAATATTTCTTCTAAACAAAAAACTTTCTTTGATTCAATATCTGACATTTACCAGCAGTTTAGAACCCTCACTTATGTCAGTGGGTCAATATTCAAGGAAAGTTTTCAACTCCCTTGTACCGTCAGTGCCAGACATTGCTCCAGGATATCGAACGTATCGACTATTCTGAGCTCTGTTTGAAGATTGAAACAAAATTGAAGGAAGTGTATTTTACAAATACAGTTTACCTTGCATCATGTTAATGTTTGATCGCCTCTCCCAACGGAAGGTGCGTTGTTTGCATTCCCTGTTGAGTTGAAACTGGACAAGTAACTTGCAGATGAAGGATTTTTTATCTCATAATTAAACAAAAGACACACAGATTAACTGCTGTCAGAGCAGTCATTTCTTTAACCATCAGAATTAACATCTGACTGTTTTTCATCACAGGATGATCTCAAAATATGAATCTCCTCCTTCTAGAGTACCAGCATCACACATATTTTTTACATCAGTTACAACATTGTTCACATACACATAAATAGATACAGTTTTCACAAAAACAAAACAATTTCATGACATCACAGACCTTCTAGTTCCAAACAATATATATCTAGGACATTATGATGATGTCTCCTGTTCTAATGTATCGTAACACTATCATGACTATCAAGAAATTAACAACAATATGCTTACTTTCTTTAAACCTAAAGACATTTCACTTTTGTTTGCAGTTATTCAGGTCTCGACAGCATCATGTTCACTGAAAGTTTTTCATTATTTTATTTTGGCAGTGGGTTGTCTGCATTGCCTGACTCAGTGACAGAAGATGGTCCATTTTTTCCTCTACAGATTTAGTTTTACTCCCAACTTTGATCGTTCTTCCACTAAAAAAATCAAAAAATCTCCTTAAAACACCAGAAGAATGAACATTTGAGGGCAGGTTTTAAAGATGTTTTATTGATTAAGCAATTAAATTTTTAAAAGTATGTGTATGCATTACAACAACGTGCAAATAAAAGTATTTGCACAACTGTATATAATAATGGTTGATAGAAGATTCCATGACACAGCTACAGGAGTGGAACATGTTCCCACATGGAAACCTGTTTTTTCCACTTTGACCTTTCCAATTTGAATACTATTCTGAGCATAGCTGACAACTTCAGCTTTTGTTGAACCGAAAAAACATGTTTCCTTTCAATTTAGAAGTGTTTCAAAAGTGAAGATGCACTGAGACCAGGGAATTAAATTTTAATGAATACACATTCTCCCAAGGATGGTGGAGTTTAAAGACGGAAAGGATGAAACTAAACCCTTGTCCAGACAGATGCTTCAGGGACTAATTTAGAGTTTATTAAGCAGCAAGCATGACATGTACACTGTATAAAGTGATTTTCTGTCACTGTCTGTGGATGCATAGTGTCACACAGAACTGTGTAATAATGGCAGGAGCGGTCTAAACGCAGACAAGGCTCCAGACCCAAGTGGATAAAGTGAAATGTTAAACTTTAATTTCTAAAAAAAAAAAAAAAAAATTGATGCTCAGGCAGGAAATCTAATTTAGAAGCAATGAAAGACAAAAAACTTCCTTGGATGAGAGGACAGAAGCAAATAAGAAACTAAAAAATACAAAATACAGAGCTGAAAAAAACAACACAGTGATAGTAAAGTAACAAGAAAGGAAAAGGAAGAAGCCGAAAAAACACTGAAACAAAAGGTAATGCAAGCTAGACAAATAGCATTTTCTGCCAAAAGTCAGAGTTTTGTTCACTGAATAATGGTGACTTGTAAAAGCAGAACACTGGCTAAAGATTAAAAGCATCTAAAGGCTATCTAGAAGCTAAAAGTAGCCAAAGACTGGCTGAATGTAATAAACGGCTAACTAAGACAGGAGCTAAAAACCTAATATTTTCTTGAAAGAATTGGAAATCTCAATGCATTTCTGTCATTTTTGGTAAGAATATATATATATTTTTTTACTCAGAGTTCAGAGTTCGGAAACCAAAGAGAGATATTGGAAACAGATTGTGCACAAACACACACACACACACACACACAGAAGACCTGGTCCAAGGAGCGAACTGGAGGAAGTGAGGCAGCGAGGATCCCTGAAGGATTTAAGGTTGTAAGGTTTCTAGAATCACTAAGTGACTTCCAATAGTTCAACAAAGAATCATAGTGCAGCTCATCTTTAATAGTTTGTAATCAGCTGATATTACTGTCAGGAACACCCTCTCAGCACTCACCTGATAATAGAGATGATTAGTGGACAAGAAGAAGTCCTGACATCTACGAGGAATCAGTATTCATAGAATGAAACAAACCAAACAAAATCTAAATATCATAAACATCATTGTTTTCTCTACTCTTTGCATATAAAACTGATAAATTATGATTTTATTTATCCCAAATGATGCAACACTGGCCTGCTTCCAGTCTAAGTTGTTCGTATATGATGCCAAATTTAAAATATTGACAAATGAAAGGGCAAAAACAGAAAAAGAAACAGAAAAAGAGGGAGGCTGATGACATTTTAAGGAGCTCATTAATTTGGACTGATAGATTCTAATTGCAGGCTGCTGTTTAAAAAACAACCACCTTCATTTTGAGAATATTTGTTTTTTTTTTTTTTTGGCAGAGAAAGAAGCTCAGATTTGTCTTTGTCTCTAAGATTCACCAAAGTCTAACTCCTACTTTTAATTCTTTCTTTTCTTTCAATCACTTTGTTCTCATCTATCTATTTCTTCAAATCTGTCTGTTTCTTTCTCATCCCACCTTTCAGTAATGACTAATCTAACGTGCTCAGACTGTGGAGTGTTTTTCATCAGTAAACATGGCATTTTCTGGGCGGTAGGTAAGAAATGGCTGCAACAAGAAGGAATAAATAGAGGCTGTAGAAGCTGCTTTTCAATCAGAGAAAAGGAGGACAGGAGGAGACAAGAGTTAGAGATGATGAAAAAACATTTACTGAAGACTGTAAGCAACCATGTATTTCATGCTACTCAACGTTTTAGTTCAGTTCAGCATAATCTAACAATAAAAAGTTAAAGAAACTAATAATTTAATGCTTCAAATCATATATGATGGTTTGACAAGAGAAGTCATTTATTCTTGCTCTAAATGCAAAAATGACAATGGTGTCAACTTTACCCTTTCCTCTGTTCTTGTTGTTTCTGATTATTTTTCCAATTACTGTCATGTAACATCATTTGTGACAGCTCCGTGTTCTCTTGTTATCGCTGACCGATTATTGTGCAGTCCAGCCTCGACACAAGCTGTCACATAAAACTCACTTTAGGCCACGGCCAGTTCAACATTTAGCGTCCCTCCGAGTGAAAAACTGTATCTTTTGCAGAAATGTGTTTTTATGTTCCGTGCGAGGAGCAAATGATGCATTTTGTTGTTTGGTTGTGCCCCCCTCTCTGTTCTTACTACTTGTAACTGCTTCACTGGCTTGTCTGTGGCGCCTCACCCCATGTACATGAGAGCACATCTCATTATTTCACAACACATCGGTAAAGAAGGATGTTTTTAAGGGTATTCACCGTGGGATGAAACAACACAGTCACAGAGCCGTTGGTGGTGTCAAAAACAATAGTGTTGTGGAAGACAACTTTGTCTTTTTGTGCACAAAGACACATTTGTGTGAATGCTGATTCAGCATTCACACTAGTTTTACTATTTTTTACTCTTTTTTTTTTTTTTCCGCAGTCTACTTCTGCATACTTTGTGCTATTTTATCGCATAACCAAACATTCAGATGATTGAGGAGACTGGTGCTATAACTCTTTTTGTAACCTTTATACTTTTCAGAATTTCAGCTTCTTCAACAAATTGCAGCAAAGTCATTCAGAGCTGAGCTTTAACATTTTATTAAAAAAAAGCTAGTACATATCAGAGAATGTTTGACAGCTGGTGAAACTGTCAACATTGACGTTCTATCCACATTTAAAGCTGCTAAACATTAGGTTTTAAACCTTGTTAACATGTCCAAAGACGTTTTGTTTTAATGTCTTACAAGACATTTCATGGGTGAAATTAGTCATTACCTCTACGGTTCAGAACTTTGCTTTGATTCTGCTGAGCATCACCTACAATCTCAGAGAGTTAAACAGCTCATTTCTACTTCAGAGAATATTGGAGGAGCTATTCTCGACTACTTCCTGTGTGCACCTTTTATAAGTAATTTACAGATGCAGCGAGAAACCCATTAAATGAGTACCTATCACAATCTACTGGAGAAGGCAGTAGAACAAAGAAAAGAAGGCAGCTGATGGTTTTCCATTTGTAAAAATGAAACAACAAACAAACAAAAACAACAAAAAACATGTTTTTTTTACAGTCAGCACAGATTCGGATTTGTAAGCTCTCATGTCGAATTCAAAGATGCTGATGCAGTGTATTTGGTTTATTTGGACACACCGCAGGGTTCCATCAAAGTGCCTGAAAGAACACTGGTCTGAGGTCCTTTATAGCCTTATTATCTAGCAGGAAATGCCTGTCAATGGATTTTTTTCTCTTTGTCACTATAATTGTCAGTGTTTCCATCCATGTTTCACTAACCTGCAAGACATCAGTCAGCCAAAACTCTCAAAAGTGTGAGTTAGCAATGCTTGTCGTTGTTATTTTGCTGTTTGGTCTTTGCATTATGATTGTAGCTTGAATCTTGAATCTTGCAGAATTGGACAAGGAAGTTGCTCAAAAGCTGTAAAAATTTGGCGGTATTTTCAAAAGCATATTCAAAAAGCCCATTACTTAAAGAAAAAGGTGCAGAATGACAACCTCAACCAAATTAAAACCATGGCTCTTTTTGTTGCACAAGGTAAAATTTTCAAAGGATTATTAACTGCTGGTGTAGGCCAATTAAATGCCCAAAATAGTCCACAGTTAGTGGGTTTTTGTACACTGGAGTAACACACATGACAGCCATTTTTCGGTCAGGTTTCTTATCTTCCTTTTTTATGGAAAAACAAATTCCACAAGTTCAAAGTAAACTTATATCTTTTTAAAAAGGCTAAATTCTTTTACATCAGCACATATAATATGATTTTCACTTTTTTGCCCACTGCCCAAGTTTTCCCATGAGTCTGGGACACATAAAAATGACCACAGTCTGAGCTGATTATTTTTGGTGCTTCACTGCTTTCAAGCACCAAATAAATCTATCATTTTATAGTGATAAATACCAATTTCTTCTAACTCACTGTCTTTTTCTCCCACTATCAGTCCCATTTACTGTAGCTTTATGTCATTATTCATAAAGATACATCCTCTGCCCTCAAAAAAGTGCAGTTCATGGAAATGAGTCAATGAAGCTTTGCAGTCGTTAAAACAATGAAGCGGCTTGGGTCAAATGTGTCCGCCTGAATCAGGCTGAAGGCTGTGGAGACAAAACCAGAGCTTGAATAGACACTGTGGTCACACTTGTTGTCCATAAAGACTTTAGGAGCCAAAACATTATGACTACTAATATTGAGTTAGTCCACTTTTTACAGCCAAGTCACCTCTGACCAAACAAAGAAAAGGAGAAAGAAAGAAAAACCAAACACAAAATGTCCCAAGATGTTTGGTTTGAGATGTGATATATCTTTAGACCCTGTGCAAAGTGGGGTGCTGAGCTCTTTGTTTGCCATAAAATCCCATCAAATTAGTGTATGAGCAGTTAGAAGTTCAGACTGTTTATCATGTTATTTTAGCCCTTATCAGGTAGTTTGGTAAGGTTCACTGCTGTTCTGAATGTGTATGGAAATGAGGGGATGTTGGAGGAACCCAAATGCAGACTAAGAGGAATGAAAGGCAAATAAGCCAGATGTATTTTGTTTTTTAATCTGAAAAATTAAAAAAAGAGGCACTGCAAATGCAAGACATCCAGAAATCAAAAATGTAAAAGAACATAAATCGAAAGCTGACACAAGGAGCACGCAAAGTGACAAACGTCAAGGGTCTAACAGGGGACAAAGGAACAGCAGGTACCACACACTGAAGGTGATAATGACTTAGCGAATGAAAGTGTGAAAATAAAAAAAATAGAAAAATTGTGCAGATGTTCAGTAAAGTAGACAGCAAGACTAAGGCACAAACTGAGGACTGAAACAAAGATTATCTGTATAAAGTTTAACACAGAACCCAAAAAATAAAAATCTATGGAAATTAGAGCAAAAATTTGACACAAAAAACAGACAAACAAAAAAGGGATCCAAAACAAACTTTGAAAAAAACAACAACAAAAAAACAGACAGAAATCATGACAAATTTATGCAAAAACTTTTGCCGTCAAAGTTGTTTTAGTGAACAAATGTTTCCATCACATCAGAAGATGTTGCACTGATTTACTCGTATTTCCCATATAACACTGTTAACTCTCACTGCTAAGTGCTCAACCATAACATTTATCCTTGGAGAGGCTTTTTCGATGAGCATTTAAAAAGAATTACCTGAGAGATGACAGCAACCAGGATTTTGTTGACACAAAAAGCAATGAACAGTCACCACCAACAAAATCTGGACTGGGGTAACAACAGGATGTCTTTATATTTTAGTGTGATGTATAACTGGCACCCTGGAACATTTTATATCTAACAAATATTAATACACAGCAGAAATCTCTTAGCCTAGGAACATATTTAGCTCAAACTCTTGGGTCAGCTTGACCCAAGCAGCAGATCTCACTGAGTTTAGCTCCATTATTAAGACATCTGGTTAGGAACACAGACACTTTCCTAAGAAACTGGGCTCACTTTTGGCACAAACAAGTTGTAGGTGCAGGAAACAATGTCAGACTTAACAAAAAGCAGTAATTTATGTTGATAATAATCTTTCTGCTTACAGTTAATCTTGCAGTTGTATTCTGATGTTAAATTGGCCTTCCATTCATTTTCTTTACCCACTTTTCTTGTTCATGGTTGCAGGGAGTTGGTTCCTGTCTCCAGCAGTCAGTAGGTTAGAGGTGACAGTCCATCATGGTGACCTTAGAGACAACAATTCACACTCAGTCGCTATTTAACTTGACCCAGTGGATGTTTTTGGACGGTGGGAGGAAACCAGAAACATCACACATCCACATGTAAACTATGGAAGAAAAAAATGCAGAAGAAGTCAAATCTGTAACCTTTTTTCTGCGAGGCAACAGTGCTAACCATCTTTACATCGCGCTACTTAAACAGAACTTTCTCTGTGAAGATTTTATAAATTTATCCAAGACTTTATAGAAATATTATTACTCTGCATGGTCTAGCCTTTGTAGAAACAACACTATGAAAAATAAAAACCAAGCATCTATTGGAAGAATGAATATCACATTTTGCCTTTTATGCCAGAGTTTTAGATTAAAATCATCTTATGTTGAGAAATGACAAAGTTTTGGTCAAACCCTGACTGCTGCTACCACACTTTTAGCTTGAAATATGTAAAACTCACTGAGGTATTGATATTTTGTGGAAGCTAAGCCTGATTAGCTGTGTCAGCCATCTTAAATTATGATTACCTGAAGGGTTAACCAGTTGGAGATGTTCGGCGAGCGATTACATTCTGAGAATTTAATTTAAATCTGTCCGATGATTAATTAAATGTTTTGCTAACAGACAAACAAGATTAACTCTAAAACTTTAATGCCAAAGTTTTAGGCAAAAACCCTGCACAATGTGTTGTGTCATTAACTCAATATTTGTAAAACTGGCCAAGCTATAAAGTCAGTTGGTTGTGGTGACCATCTTAAATCAGAGTGAAACCAAAAGATAATCGGTTGTAAATTTACTTCTATCGATTACTTTATGAAAGTTTCATAAAATCTGTTCAGTGCTTCATGAGATATTTTGCTCACAGTACAGACAAATGCACACCTGCACACACACACACGGGAAAAAACCTTATTGCTTCGCCTTCTCCTGCAGGTAATAATGAGAGAGCACTCACATTATTTGGCATTGCCCTTTGAATTCAACTTAAAAACATTTTTACCTGTCAACAGTTAGAAAAAAAAGTAGATTACAAAAACCATATCTGACCTGAAAGAGACCATTTCAGAAGCACATTTAAATTTCTGTCACTGATATTTCTCTTTTTCATTGTGATTAACTTCTTTTATCCTCTATCCATATTGTGCAGACGACTGCGCTCTGAATTTTAAAGTAACTGTTTCCACAGTCAAAATGTAGCTTTTTTGTTCTTATCTACTCTTCCTAACTGTTTCCATTTTTTTCTCTCTCGGATAGAGTAATAATTCATAAATGTGCAGAAATTCACAACAAGGTGCACCACTGAGCGTTTAGTCAGGCAGGACTGTGTTTAATAATTTCCATGTTTATTCTAGATTAGTGCATTTATGCTCATACTAGCAGAATGCTGGTAGAAGCTAACAAGCTTTTCAGGATAAATGAATTGAAAAAGGCTCCTAAGGGCGTTATGAATGGACCAGATTTCTTTAATTTCTCATTGCTTCACTTGTTTGGTGATTTATAATGTGCCTTTTATTTTGCTTGGTGGTGTACTTAGAGCTTATTTTTCTCTTCTGTTCCCCACTCAGCTTTGTGTGAGCGTCTCGTATTGAGCTCTTTCAGTACCAGTCAGTTCCACAGCACTTCTAACTCTGTTAATATTTTCTTTTCCCCTTTTCACAGTTACACTAGGTGTAGCTGTCACTGTCGTGGTTATGAAGTGAGGTGTTGCTATTTGTTTAAATGTGTAAAAAAAAAATTATTGGATTTTTTTCTTTTTAATATACATTGGAGGATTATGATGTATCCTGTTCCTGTTGAGATATTCTATGAGAGAACAGTGGAGGAAGCCTTATTCTTACCATGTCATCTGACATTTTATAACACTTAAGCAGGTTTAATAAATAAAAAATGCAACATAAACAGAGAACCATGAATTCAGCACATTTTTTACATGTGATCACGTAAACTTGATGAAAATGTTCCAAAAAGTTCAGGTCAGTTGAGATGACGATAACCTTCTTTTTTTATTTTTTTGTGTACAACTTTTCAAGCATTGAGAAAATGTCTTTTTTCTATGTCACATGTTAAAGACTTTGCTTTACTGTTAATGCAAATTGGAGTGACCCACTGTTGCTATTTGACCTACAGGTAAGTAGGCAATAAAACTCATTTGAATGCCATGATATCATAAAAGACTAAAAAACTGAGACTGGGCAAAAGCAATCAACACTTTCCTCCATCCTAATGGGCTGCTTTTGAGGCACAGAAAGCTGTGTTCTTTGCTCACCATGGCAACTGATGAAAGGGATGTTTGCTTCGTTTCTGTGTTCCTTCTTTCCACTTTTCTTTGTAGGAATGTATTTCATGTGGTGGCAGATCAGCAGCAGCGTCTTACAATCAGGGGTTTGAACTCCAGCCGCTCTGTGTGTTTCTGTGCAAGACACTGAAGTCCCCCACTGCACCTGAAACACTCACTGGAGGGTAAATGAGAAAAAAAAAGGATTCAGTATACATGATATAAATAGAAAATAGAAGCATTGTTTGAAAGTTGAATGAGTCAAGGAGAAACACATTCAAAAGTCCTTTAATGAGGCTAAAGACATTACGTGGTTCTGGATCTTTACTGGACTAATTCAAATCAATGTTTCCCAAACTTTTCAACTTCCAACCCTCAAAATAATCATTGCACAGATTTGTGACTTCAATTATTGCCAGTTTAAGTATAAAAATCTGCTAATAATTCTTAATAATAAGGAAATAATGACAACACAAACAGCCTAAACAATAAAGATCCTATTTTTTACTAATTTATGACACTGCATATATTATATATAACAGTTATGTTCAAAAACATGTCATTTATAATATTTTTTATCCTTGCAATGTATTTTTTATGACTCACAGTAGAGTCCAGAGCCCAACTGTAACAACTGATTTACAATCCCAACATCAAAAAAGTTGGGACGTTGGGTAAAATTTAAATAGAAATAAAATAAAATGCAATGATTTGCAGATTTAATTTATTCACAGTGGGAAAGAGTAAACATAAAAGTTCAAACTATGAAATTGTACCATCTTTAGGGGAAAATAAGATATTTTTTAAATTTTATAGAATCAGAACATCTAAAATGTTCATTAAATGACAATTACCTTTCCAGCCTAAAGTTGTAAATATGTAAACTATAAACTTGATATGAATTCCTCAAACAGGCATTTTGAGCCATTAATTATGTTTTAACTTGATGCTGTATGTTTAGATATTATTATTCAAATATAACATCATTTTAAAAGGGTAACAGAGAAAATACATTAAGTAATATTTAGTGAAAATCTGTATTTCACGTGGCTTTGTCTTATTTTCAGCCAACACTTTCATTCAGGGATATTCAAACATGTCACAGCAGCATAACATTACAGCACTGCGGCCTTCAGTGTAATGAAACCACGAGACAGATTCATAAATAAAAGATACTGACACGGGCCATGAAATCCTATCATTTCCTTCAAACACGACTTTATTCCAGCACACAAAAATACAGAATCTTTTCTTGTCACCCAAATTGCGTAATGCTACATTATTCATTATAACGCAAAGAAGATCAAAGATTAATCCCACTTGTAAAATTGGTTGTTATGCTATTGCAGCCCTGGAAATATACTAAGCCATTCCGGCATTTTAACTCTGGTTTACGAGCTGCTGTGAAAATGGGTTGCATTTGGATGTAGTGGCATGAACATTTCTTGCTAATTTTGCAAACTGGATACCTAAAATACCTTTTTTTCCCCTTTCCTTTTGGAACATTTATCAAGCAGTTTTTGCATTATGCCTTCAAGACGGAAGGAGCTGGTGTAAAATTGGAGTGCAAAGTGTTGCTGTTAAAGAAATTGACAACTCTGCTTTTTATTGTAATGTCTTTAATCTTTACAAGTTGGCCAGGAACACTCAAAGTTGTGTAAACCTTACAAAAATAATCAAAAGAGTAAATTACAGATTTCATTTAATCTCTCCACACTGGGATGTCATAACATATTTATCCATTCTTTTTTTTTTAAACTGTTTCTCCTTTTTGGGTCACAGGGAGCTGGTGTTTGTCTCCAGCAGTCACTACGAGAGACAAGGGACACCCTGGACAGGTGACAAGTCCATCACAAGGCCAGGTATTTCATTATCATTTAGATCATGTAACAACTTCATCCTTTGTACAAACATTAAACCAATGTAGAGTTTACAACAAAACCTTCTAAATTAAACTGTCCCATGTGCAAAAGAAGCCTGGAGAAGCCCCAGTTTATGTTGCAACCAGGCTCATTGGGCCACAACATGAAATGGAGTTTAAGATTTTTTATTTTAAGGTAATTTAAGATTAAAGAAATCCTCTACAACCAGCAGGACCAGTGTTGATCATCTCAAGCTTCAGCAGGCATGTTTTAAATCCACACCCTCACAGGTGAGCCAGTCAATGACAGGAATGACGAAGTGTGTAGTTTTAGTAGGTCAGTTCTTCGTTATTGGACTTTTGCACCAACATTTTACAGCTATAAGGTGCCTAACCCATTCCCTATCACCACACTGAAGAATTGCATATTTGAAATCAGTAAAATTTTAAATTTTTAAATTTTAACTCCATTTGCGTTGCAATTCTTTTCTGATTCAAGACTTGACAGTTGCTGTCATCAACACAAAAAGAAGCTTTTTAAGTAGCATGAAGACAAAATAAATCTGATGAGGAAAAGTAAACGAGCTCATTGGAAGAAACATGCAGAATAACCTGAAAATGGACTTTCTTGACACGACAGTTTTGTCATCTATGTAAAGTAGAAAAATTGAGTAAATATATCTTATTAGAACTTCATAATACTGGCTAACAAAAAAAAAATTGTTATGATATATTGTTTCATGTAGATTGTACTTTTTAAAAAGCAATGGAGATATTTTATGAGACACTTTTAAATTTAAAGTTGTTTGAATTAAATCACTGAAAAACAAATTTATCTAAACATCAGTTAGTTAGATGACCATAGCATCTTTAATATGATGGT
This sequence comes from Kryptolebias marmoratus, assembly GCF_001649575.2. Classification (NCBI taxonomy): domain Eukaryota; kingdom Metazoa; phylum Chordata; class Actinopteri; order Cyprinodontiformes; family Rivulidae; genus Kryptolebias; species Kryptolebias marmoratus. The sequence goes on from NC_051444.1 coordinate 3,271,821, forward strand.
AAGAGAAAACTTCAGAAAAATAAAGTTTTCATTTGGCTTTGTTATATCTTGTCTCATTAGAAGGATATGCAATTAATGAACAAACTTTTAAGCAAACAAATACCCATACATTTAAATACTTTGAGGTGTATTTGCCAAAGTTCTTTTACAGTGTTATCATAAATCCTCACTGAAATGTTCTGCTACCTATTGATGAACTTTTTTTTGTCCTTGAAGAACCAAACTCTGACGTTTCAAATATTCACATTGAGAAATGCTAAATTAAATGTTGAAAAATATATATATTTAGAATGTTTTTGGTGTTCTAATGTTTCTTAAAGCAAATCTACATTCAATAACTTGGAACCACTCTTCTTAATGTTTTGTCTTGCTCACAGAAGTCTTTTTTTTTTAACCACTACTAATGAGTCAGATTTAACGACTGAATTAATTGCCTTGCCCATGTAGGGAGTGGTGGTTTTATTGTATTATCATGGGTTAATGAGCATGGCTTTACACTGGGTGGATTTTTACCTCCCCTGCTAATAGTGCAATGCTAATAATGTGGCACTGCTCTGCCTTGGTTGATTAGAGTTCAACCCTCAGTTTAGACTTCTAACTAGTGCTTGTCAGAATGTAAGTGATGCCTACTGGGTAATACAAAAAGAAATCTGCAGTTTTAATTTTTTCCACTCATTTCCGAGACATATTCTATTGTGACATCTTAATTTCTTCCTTTTGTCCTTCTAATTTGGAGTTCTTTTAATTTCACAAGACTTCTCATAAATCAAATGACTTGAACTTTTGGGAATAACTTACAGTCTTAAAGTCTACATTATTCTGGTAAAAGCTGATCAAGAACAATAGTTGGGAGCTCACAGTGGCACGGGTTTGAAAATGTTAGGTGACTTGAGTTCAAAAAGTCACGAGTTATTTGTGGGGGGGTTTATTTGCACAACTATCATCTATACAGCAACCTATGATTTATATTTTCTTTTATTATGACTGAGAAGTATTCTGGCTTAGATCATTCATGAAAGTACAACGTGGTGACAAAGAGTCACAACACAACATTAGTGTTGACAATCCATTTGGTAAGCGAACAAATGCTTTTAGTGTGTGGCCCAAACCGGGGAAATTTATTGCCTCACTTTAAGCAAGTAGTTGTGAACCAAAAGAGCACCAATAAATTAAAACATAGCATTTCTTTAAGGAATGCATATCACTTGCAGCTTGGAATGGCAGAGTTTTAAACATAGATGCTGTGATCTGTTGGGGCTTGAACTGAAGATGACTCTAAGCTGCTACCGCATCAAAGTTTTAACTTAATATCTGTAAAAATGAACAAGATATAAACACCTCAAACAAGGACTTAGACGCCTTCTGTCACTTTGTGTTTTCTGAATGGACCAAAGCTGAATGGAGGGTTGATGTCAGCCATCTTAAAGACAGACTGGTCTTTGCAGCCATTTTTACACAACCTTCTGTTTGCTAAGGTCAATTAGCTGAGGCATGATTTGTTAGTTTGTCATTTGTAATCTGAAATATAATTTGCTTGGAAAACCCAGGTCTCGGTTCAGGTGTCATCATCCCACCATCATCTTCATCTCTGTGGCCCTAATCTCAGTGGTTCTTGGATTATTTATATGTTTCTTATTTAACAACCGTCTCTATACGTTGGTGTTTACTACCACATTTTCCCACTCACCCACTTAAATCTAATGCTGCAAAAGTAAACAAAAAGATAAAAAAAATTTAAGAATTACAATAATTCCAGGTTCATATTATTAAATCAGAATAAAACCATTTATACGATGACTGCAGATAAAGGTAAAAACCAGGAGACATATGATTAGGAACCCTTGAAGGAATGCATATCGCCCGCTGCCTTGCATGTAAAGATGTTAGATGATCTGTTGGTGCTCAGAGTTTTAAAAATGCAACTCGGCTACAACTGCAACTAACTTTAGATCAATATCTGTAAAAAAATAACTGGCTTATAGCCATTTTTGCTTTATGTTACTTTTCATAGCGGAAGGTAATAAAAAGAATAAATTAAAACAATGAAGCAAAAAAAAAGTGTTGCTGTTTTATAATCCTAACTTTGAAGGGGCACATTCAGGGACCAATCCCCTTCATTTCTATCTAATGTAAAAAATATCAGCCATGAAGAGAGAAAAAATCCAATTTTTTAAATTAAAATTGTAAAGGAAGAAATTTTAAGCCAAAATTTTCTCTATTTCTGTAAATCTAAATATTAACCATTTTATTTTTTATGTAAAACTGTGAAACAAACCACACATTAATCATTAATAAGTGTACTTATTAAAAATCTGTAAAAATCTAGCTATTGTACGTTCATTTGCAGAATTCAGGTCATCGAGTTCTTTTGTGCAATACTAAATGTATCATCACTTTTTACATCTCTGAGCTGAAAAAAAAAAAAGAATAAAGAATTGTTTGCAGGAACTCAAGTCACAAACTGATTAAGGTGAAGATCACCGAGCATGAACGCTGAGCAAAAGAGCAAGAAATAAGATCAGCCTAACAACCCTCATAGTTGTCTTGTTCAGTTGAGAGTTAAAGTGTAAAAGTCAGTGGTGTGGAGAGGAGGGATGAAAGCCTAAAGAGATGTGAGGGACTCACAGGGGACCTGTATCCACTGCTGTGTTACATTCATTACTTCATGCAAATAGGAGGCCCGATATCAGGGTCAACTTAGCACAAAAAAGAAGCAAATATCAAGACAGATAACGGCAAGCTGACTCAATTATTCCTGCTTTTGGTCTCATCCTACTTTCCTTAATTGTTGACATAATATATTTGTTTCATTTGTTTCTCCCATGTCTTTTAAATGATTTACCACATCATTTACAATTCAGTGTTTGGTCTGTGATGAAGAACCTGGTCTCTGAGGATGCTATTAGTGGTTTTACTGCAACAATTTTTTAAACAAAAAGTACACAAATACACAACTTATATCATTTTATTTCTGATTACTCTTCACTGCTGTTTTATTGAGAGCAGGTGGTTCATGAGCTGCACTTAATCATACTTAGATTTTAGATTTAATACACAGAGATATGGCGTTTAAGACACCTTGAACCATTTGAATTGACTGATTTTGTTTTTATGAATTACACTCCTGCTATTACTGCTGAATGTGTATTTATCACAAGCAGTCTCAAAATAACCAAAGCCTAATTATTCTGCCACTGCTGACGGATGTCTGGTATAAAGAAAACCTTTCCTAAAAGCTATAATCCTATTGTTGTACTGCCAAAACAATAATGTTTAGACTGAAGGGTAGAGACAATAAAATGAGGCTCTGACTGAAAACTCATCTTGACTTGTATTTGTATTTGCAGGTAGCTTTCTTTCAGATGCAACACACAACATGCTCAACAAGGAAAGTAGATTTTAGCTACTGCCAAATGCATGTAGGAACATGTAGCAGCTAAAAACCAACACTTTTTTTATCTAACATTGACTTTGAGACCACTAGTAAAACTAAAAACCAGAGGATTTGAATCACATTTGTCAGAGAGCTGGAAAATGATTCCAAACGAGTGATGCAATATGATAATGATGCAGTCAGGAAAGAAACACATTAGTGTGCAAACAGTGATGGTCCATAGTTGCCACAACAGCATAAATTGGTTTTCCTTACAGGAACATGGTTTTTACTCATTATCACCCTCTAACTGATTAACTTTTCAGGATGGCTGCCACAGCTAAGCAACCTTAGTAAACACAGAAATTAATATAACTCAGTTTATTTTACAGATATTGAGCTCAAATTTAGTGTGGTAGTAGCTGTGAGTCATTCTCAACAAATATCCTAAGCACTGACAAATTTCACGAGATCTTGTAATATCACATGGGATTGCACATAACATGCAAGATTTGACCCCGACAGCTTCGTCCGTTTTTATCGTAAGATTATCTTAATTTAAAACTCTGGCATGAAAGCTGGCAGGCGATATGCATTCCTTCATTGACAGAAATTAATCCAAGATTAACTGACAGATACCCAAACCGCAACTTTTTTATTATAAATCAACACAAAGCTGTAATGCTTCTCGGCTGCAGATGAACAGCCATTTGCCAGTCCAGTGAAACAGAAAGGAGCTGATATATCTAACGACAAGAAGGAGCATACCTTTCAACTCAAATGCAAGGATTACTAAAGAGAAAGACATCAGATATGGCACAAGCCTAAAAAATTCCACCGATAACCTTCACACTGCAATGGCCCTGAATAAATGTCAAATCGTATCAGTTGTTAGCTCACTGGAACTATTGCATTCAATCTGCCAAAATGGAAGTGAAGAGATGCGGGAAATAAATCCTGAAATCAAGTTGTGTCAGGTTTCTCAAAAAACACTATATTTCTATTTCAATTTCTTTATGTTTGTTGGCTCCACTGGCTGTGAAGTGTGTGAATTTTATCACAACAAATAATAATAACAAAAAAAAATTTACAATTCCATTTTGCAGGTTTTTTTTTAATCTATAGTCAATCTGTTTGTTTGAAAGAGAGATAAACCAGAGCTGCATTATAACATATATGTATGTGACCAGCAGAGTATTTGCTTGCCCAAGGACATGGACATTGACGTCAGGTCCATGAATATTCAATTAGGGCGAGCTGCACTTGTCCCTTTTTCCCTGTGAAGGCTCCGGTAGCTCATAATGAATCCAAGGTAATATCTTTGTCTGCTTCTATCAGAGCCACAGATACCCCTGTGTGGACTAATGTATTCAGTTCAGGATATCAAACTCTGAAGGTCTGCCCTTTGGGCTCACAGCGCCAGTTTTATTGGAGCGACCATTTTATAATTAGGGAATCGCTATGAAACAGCTTTTACATGCAGTACAGGTCCATGCTGTCCTTTTGTTTTTGTTGCCTTTCCGTTTTGACCTCTATTTTCTCCGTGGTACCCCTGGCTCTGAAAATATGTAGTATAAGCTTAGAAAAGCCAAAAAATTAAAACCAGCCAGGGATTCGTTTTGATGGAGCCCCTAAGGAGTTGCTGGTGAAAAAAAAAAAGAAAAAATGTAAAAAGGGTTCTTGAGAAAACTATTTGGTTAGTACCAGATAATCCTCTTGGACTACTATTGAGATTTTTCAGAAGAATATGTATCCAACTTCCTGAAAACACAAAATATTCCTGATAATGTCATCTAAGAACTCTATGATAAGGTCAATTATAGGCTAATTAATGATAACACCTTGCAAGCACAGTTACAATGATTTTATTGTCAAAATATAGATCAAAAATATTTTTTTATTCACTTTCGATACTAAGACAGATGCTGAACTGTACTGAATATTTTCTTGTGTGTAATAATTTTATATGCAACAATATTCTGGTGCACAAGATAATATTTCTTGAGCAACAGAACTGTTTTTTGTGCAAATGAAAACTTGTGTGCACAAGAAACCTGTCAAAATATTTTTTAAAATGTTATTTCTATCAAATTATGACTGATCAAACACAAAAATGCCTCTAACTCAATTAAATTTACAGATAATGACCTAAAATTTGCTGTGGTAGTAGCTGAGACTGATGCCCAACAGATAATCTGAGCAAGTAGTTTGTTTAAAATATACAATTAACTATTTAGAGTCAAAGATTTTAATGAAATTTTTACATCTACAGTTGAATAAGCCAACCCAATTCAAGATGGCTGCCACAGCCAATCAAAATCAGCCAAATTAAAAATGGCTACAACTCAGTCAGTTTTACAGATATTGAGCTAAAATTTCATGCAGTCGTAGCTGAGAGTCATTGATAACATACTTTATATTGTGCATCCTGTTATTTTCAAGATTTCACCCCAGTAGGTACAACTCTGTCATTGTTCAACATACAATAATCTCTGGTTAATAGGCCCGCTACCTTTCAAACCAGAGTTTGAAAGGTAGCGGGCGATAAGCATTCCTTCAAGGAACACTAGGCCTTTGTTTCGTTTATGAAACGACTGAAACAAGAATGTCAGCGAATCTTTGGTATTGTCATTTAAAGGATAAATATACAAGTATTTGTTGTTTTTTTTATAAAAGATGTTACAAAATAACAGGTATTGCATGTAGTTTTAATTAATAACAGGCAATCTCACGTGTTATTTCATGAGACTGGAATTATATAGTGTATGAATGAGCTTGAACTATACAATCATCTGTAATTAGACCATTGATGGAAAGGTGGGCTGACCTCCCATTCAGCGCAGTTTCTCACCGAGGACCACACAGAAGAAGTTAACGAGTGCATTTGACATTGAAATGGGGGATATAAAAGAAGATAATGAGATAAAAGACTTAGATGTAGTTAGAGAATTACAGCGCTTCTCTTCTTGCCGACCCCTGCTCGCCTCAAACTTCAACCACCCTGTATGACAGTGAAAACTGGATCGGAGGAGGTGTAGTTCTCCCTAACATGGTCCTGTGCTGCTCATTAGATCAAATAACCTTTCTTTAAAAACACGCGCTGTCTGATCTGTGCACCACCCTAAAAAAATACTGTTTACAGCAACAACCTGAACCTCCCATGTTCCAACTGGGCTCAAATCTCATTTATCTCATTTATTGTGATGAAATAAATGCTTCACAGATCTATACACCGCTTTAAACTGTTATATTTAACTCGTAAACAAGGAAAGGGTTTAGTTATCTTACAGATAATGGCAGCCTAGCTTGATGAATTAATATGGAATCCTGGTATAAAGTGTCTATAAAAAGTATTCACACCTTGGATGTTTTATCGTCATGAAAATTTGATTTCACTGTCACATTGAAAAGCTTTTTTATTTTTTTGTTATTATGATTGATTAATGACAGCAATAAAAGCATTAAACATACCTTTTATAGGCACTGTATCTGCAAAATAAACTCAGTATTTTACATTCTGACTTAAAAAATAAAAGCTAATCACTCCATATTTATCAAAAGCAAAAGTTCAAATCTTCAACCCTCTTCTAATGTTTCAGACCCTGAAGTTACTCTTAAAATTGAGCTGTAATGGAAATTCTTGTAAGGCCATGACGATCAGAAATCCTCAGGAGAAATTAGGTTAACGGATGAAGAAGAAAACACTTAATGAGGTGGTGGGTGGAGAAAAGTATTTTACAACAGGCTGAGGGGTTTTTTTGGTGCTAAAACTGATCAAAATACTTTTTTTTAGCTCGATGATTATATGTGCATTCAGAGATACTCATAAACATGTTTGGCCTTCCTTCACATTCATGTGTTTTACCTGAGAATAACTCCATCATACACGTTTGCACACCTGGTAAATGTTTACTCACTGGGTCATAGTAGGTGTGGTCATTTAAAAAGGCCTCGGTTTGAAATGAAAAAGACATAACTTCATGTATTTTATGTCTTAAGCAGATAAATTTGTTTAGTTTTTAATGTATGAGGCTCATATTGGGCTTAGTTGTGCAAATCTGGATTCATGTTTTGCTTTTTGAGTGTAAAGTTTTGCTAATCCTGGTTATTATTTTTACTTTAGTGTACAAGAAACTTGAAAAACACTGTAATGAAGAATCAATGGGATACTCTGATCATTACCTTAGCTCTGTGACAAACTCTGGCTGTTTTAAAGCAGAACTTGATTGCGACGTATTGACCAAGAGTTTCTGTTTGTTACACTAAATAAATAATAAGATATTATGAAGACATCGCCTCTTTCTGAGCGCTGAAGACTTGCTGCAGTAAACTGCCTGTTTTCCTGCTCTTACTCTGTGTGCTGTCACAACATCCCCTCTAATTTATATCAATAATAAATAAAAAAAATAGTCTTCCATGCTTAGAACTAAATATTTTGAATCTGTTGTCTGTATTTAGCTTGGCCTTTCTATGTTAGCATGTTTCATTTATCTTTTTGTGATATTTAAGACTAATAAAAGATCCGAGTGAAACTGCAGGCGTTTTATCTCATGTTGTCCAGTTCCCTTTGTAAATAAGTTTCAAACAAAACCGTTTATATTTTAACCTGATATTAGGACGTAAGAAAACAAAGTTTATCACGATTAAACTTGAGTGGTACGATGTGTAATAAACTTTTTCTTAAGAAGGATCTGACCTGGTAAAATTAGGTTCTTCTTTATTCTTTCTGCAAACACAAAGTCCTTAAACCTGTTCTGAACACGTCCTTATAGAGCACATCATAAAATTTGCAACATTCCATTTTTTATCCAGTTGTCCTGTAGACTAGAAAGATTTAGCTGCATCGCTGGAAGATCAAAGAATCCTAAAGTTAAAAAAACATTATCCTATGTTTCTTTCTTCAGAAACCTGCAGTAAAAAATTCACAATGTTTCTTGAGATGAACAGTCATGCCTTGTGTTTATGTGTTTTTATACACAAACAGAATAAAAAGTGGTTTCTCCTACAATTTGCCTGCAGTTGCTTTGTGCTGCAAAAGGCACAACATGACATTAGGTAACTGCAGTTGGCTGCGGTGAATTTGACAAAATGACTGCTGGCTTGCAACAATAAATTGAAACATACATAAATGGACTTAATGACTTTAGGTAGCTGCTTTTCTTTCTTGTATGTGATGCATAAAAGATGTTCTTAAGGCTGAAGAGTGCATTTTGAAGGTATCTCTTTAGTTGCTCTTCTCATGCAGCGGATGGAAAACATGCACTTTAGTTTAACTCGGTGTCTTACTTTTTCACAGATAAAATATCCACGCAGCCTCTTATTCTTCGCAGGTCTAGGGTGTATGTTGGCATTGTTTGTTAAAAAATAAATAAATCAAGCAATGAATAACTATTTCAACCTGGAACTCAACGGCCTTGGCTCAATTTCAATAAAGAACGCGTAAAAGAGCCCGTTTTCATCAAGCACACATTGTGCACCCGTTTTCGAGTTATTGTTACATAAGGGGTGTTTGATTTGTTGACTGAAAGTCATAAGATTGAAAAATTGGGAGTGAAAACACTTTATGATGGTAGAATTGTTTGATTGTGTGGCTTTGAGAGCATAAAACTTTGAGTTTGATAGATTTTAAACATGTTTCTAAGATCATACCGTCTTTATTATTTTACAGATGCTAATGGCAAATTTCCCAACCTTTTCCTTTTTATCGCTCTCCTTCTTGTATCCCCCAGTCGGAGCTAAACTGATTAATCTTTTGAACATTTGTAATGAAGGTACAGCCTTGCCAATACCACCAAGGTTTCTTAGCAATGCTCTGAATCTGCTCTGGATTGAAGGTTAGGACCGTTTTTCAAATCCACCTGTTTCAGACAAACAAAAAGTCTGGACATCTTTTTTTTTTCCATTCTCCTTTTTATTTTTGCAGTTTATCAAAAACCAGCAATGACAAAATAAATACTTAAAAAAATAAAAACAGCAAGGGATGTTAAAATCAAAGCTCTACATTGCAATAAATGACAACAAAACCACAGAACTTTCTCCAAGCAGGAATCAGAATCCCATTCCTCATGACACAATATGTACATTAAAACAAAATGCAGGTTTGTGTTAACAAAAACCGAACAGTGTTGAGAATGTACATGCTTACAGTTCTCCGAGCTTCTCTTTAAAAAGGAGTCCACAGGGAGGAACCAGCTATCAGCCCATGAGACAGAGACAAAAAAGAAACTAGGTCAAACTAATAGTTCGGTTCTTGGCTTCAGCAAACAACAGTTGTCAGAGTTGTGGGTTGGAAAAAATCTGTTGAAACAAAACATACTTTTTACTTTAATCTAAGGGGATTGATGGAAATGATTGAGAAAAGCATCATTTGCTGCCAAGACAGAAGAGTTCAAACCAACTTTGGTCTTTTATTGTTGGCAATGTAAGATTGACTGAAAACATTGCTGTAGCTGGAAGCTATATTTTATTAGAAGTGGAAAGGGCTTTTTAATATATTAACAAAGCAGAACAAACTGATGACTTTTTCCCAAACTGGTTTGGCAACAGTTCATCCGGTTGAGCTTCATTGCTCTGCCTGTATGTTTTTTAAATTGTTCTTTTACACAAAAGGTTGCCACAAAACACCCCAGAAATAGTTTAAGCTCTGGACTCCATTAAAACCCAACTACCGCCGTGTTGTTATGTGCCCCCGCTAGTCAGGTTTGAGGACTTTGCAGGGTTTCAAACCCTGCTGTGTTCAGGAGTAGCCACGGCGGTATTCAGATACAAAACGGTCATTCAGGGCCATCTGCTTATTCAAAGAAAACACCAAACATCATGTTCTGTATTTTTCACCGAAGTAAGAAATATGCACGTCTTGCAGCAACAATTGTTTTAGTAGTACTTATACAACAAACAAGCATGCATGTTTACCTGAAAACAGCCAAAGAGAATGAAAATAGGTCAACAACAGCAACAACAATGGAACAACTGCAACACTCACATGAGCTCTGATACATTTGAAAAACAGTTCTTGAGAACTAATAAAAGCTATTTTCTTTAACTCAACACCATAGATCTGAAGTTGTCAGAAGTAAGTACAGGGCAACACTTGCATTATTACATTTCAAGAAATCTAATTCCTTTCAGAGCAGTCTTCAGTTATTCTTTCCTTGTGCTGGAGTGAACAGAATTATAAAGTCACCAGGCTCAAGAGGCAAAAAATGTCTTCTTTTAGTCACTGAAATGGCTTCTTTGAGACTCCAGTGTTACTGCCATTGATTTGCACTGTCATAAAAATGAGCACCAAGGCAGTTTATAGGACAGTGTTCTGCACACAGTATAGCCTGATTTGTTTAAAGATGTCAGTGGATTTGAATTATATTTTGTTTCATGCTGAGGCTGAACGCTTTCTGGCGGTTTCCTAAACAACAAAAATATTAGAAATTAAAAGCCTATTATTTATTAAAGGAATGTATATCGACTTTCATGCTAAAGTTTCAAAATAAAATCATCATGTACTGAGAAGGGATGAAGTTATAGCTGTTTTCGTCAAACTTTAGTAAATGACGCTATGCACAATCACACAATATTGTGAGATCTTACATGTTGTAATAGCACTCAGAGATATTCATGAGATATTTTGCTAACGATACAAACATCCACACACACCCTGGGTAGAATTAGGTGTGTAAATAAATAAGTGAGTGAGTGGGACTGCATGTAAGACCATCAAACACTTAGACTTTGTGATTAAAAACAATGAACTGACCTCCTAACAACTTTTATTTTCATAGTTTTAATTGATAGTAACTATGTTTACTGGCAGGAGTTAAATCTGGCTTGGAAAATCATCGCAAGCACATCATTTTTTTGTTGTTTTTGGCACGTTTTCCTGACAGCAACTGGCTGTCACCTGCTAAAACAGTCACCTGGACAGATCCCTCAGGCTGACAGATATGTTAGCTTTATCCTTGGCTGCTGATGACTTCCCCTTACCTGGCTCTTGAACGTTGCCAGCTGATCTTTGGCTTGAGGTAATCAGAGAGAATATGATTTGAAAAGACAGACAACATAAAAATGCCAAGTAAAAGAAGGGAAAAAGCAGTTTGAATTGGAAGGAAAATTTAGATGGAGCCTGAGGATCAAGCGAGGGTGGGAGTGGGGAGGGACACCTGGGACTGGGCCTTGATCCAGCCTGGACATCTTGTCACACCTGTTGCGCTGACTGCCTGGCAAGCGCAAGTGAAGAGAGTAAGGGGGTGGCCATCTGGTCCATCCTGCCCTTTTTCAACGTGTTGCCATGGGGATTTTCTTGTCTAGCCAAATATGCAGTAAAAACCTTGCTGATAGACAACAGCTACTATCCACCTCCTGTGCGTCCTTCCTGAGCTGATTAATTTGTTGATTTTTCTAATTAACATCCTCTCGCTAATATTAACATCCTTGTTAATCCAAGATATGAGGACTATGTAAGAGCTGAGAACAGAATATTAATAATAAACTTCACTTGAGAGGAGCAAAGCTTGTTAAGAAATATGTTTGCTGGCCTCAGTTCAAAAATAACAAAACAAAACTTGAATTTTCTGCAAATGTGAATGAGGGCTGAGTGGCTTTGTTGAGGTTTACTGAAGAAGCTGAAACTGAGTTGAAATATTTGAGGAGCTCAGTTTAAGTTTTACTACAATATAGTTAAAAGAAGGCTGAAATCTGCTGAAGAAGTCAAAACTGAGTCGAAATATATCGGTAATTGACCTGTCGATATTAGTGGAATTACTTAAAGTTTTGGGCACAAAATTACTCAAAATGTATTGTAGTTAAAGACTTAATATAAATGCTTGGGAGGCAAATGAAATGAGAAAAAAAAAAATATGCGTCAAATAAAAAGAGTTGTGCAAAAACAGTAACTTTTATCCAAATAATTTCTTAAATCGTGACCAACAGGAGACTCTGGTGGTCACTTATTTAACCTTTAATGCACGGGTGTCAAAGCCAGTGACACAAGGGGGCCAAAATTAAAAATTTGGTCGTAGCCAAGGGCCAATCACGATCAATATTTATTAAAAAATGCATAAATTAACCTTGGTTTTAGATGTATTGTGTCAAATCATTCATATAGAAATATCAATGACTTTTTCCCAGTTTAATTTAGAGCAAACATACTTTAATGAACACAGACAAATGGATCAAACTTCAAAAAGCTCATCATTAGCAGTCATTTCTTACGCCTCACTCAGCTTTTAAATTAATTTTTAAACACTGAAACAGATTTTTTTAAAAAGCCATCAACAAAAACCTGATCATACAGAAATTAAAACTATAAATTGTTGGCTTCTAAGTCACTGTCAAGAGAAAACTTCACTAATTAGGCTCAGTTTTTTTTAAGCAAAATAAGAATCAGAGACTTGATCTATCCCAGACTAGAGGGCCGGATGAAATGTTACAGAGGGCCGGATCTGGCCCGCGGGCCTTGAGTTTGACACGTGTGCTTTAATGCATCTACAATGTTTTATATCAGAGATACCACACTTTAAAAACAACCTTCTCTTACAGTGTAAAGATAATTGTCACCTGAAATATATTGGTGGCCAATAATGAAATAAGTGTGCGCATTCATTACTCTGGAAAGACTTGAGAGAAAACAGTAAATTATACAGAAATAGAAGTCGCACTGGATGAAGGCTGACATGAATGCCTACATTTTGATATGTAAGTTGCATATGTAGTTCAAAAGGTAGTCGGAGTAAAAATAGTGTATTTGCAAAACTCTTACAAGTTTCAGACGCTCTCACAGCTGAACGCAGAATGAAATCTAAAACTGATTTTTAAAAAATGATCCAAGATATCAAGAAGCTGAATCATATAGTGATAGTCCAATGTCTTGTGACTTGTTCAAAGTTTGAATTAGGTTTCTATAAGGAAACAGTTATCTTTTAAAGAGTAGAAAGTTTTAGAAGGATTTAACGTAATCTACATTTATTTCAACAAGAGTAACAAAAGGACAAAGTGAAATATTTTAAAAATGCCAGAAGTCATGGCTGTTATGTCATTTTGATACCTGAATGGCAGAAATGACTGAAAGTATGCTAAAGGAGTTAAGAGTTCACACGGAAACATGGAAGAAACTACAAACAGGCAAACAACTGAATTAGCATTAACGCCATCAATCCGTAAAATAATAACATGTGTCCACATTCAAAAAGCTGAAGATCAAACCCGACTACTTACAGAGGAATTCAAAGGTTCTTTCCCATTATTTAAAAATGGACTGTTTTCCTTCAGTGGATAAAGTTACAGGATCGTGATTATGTGGTTTTACTGCATTTAAGGAAAAGACGACACCTTGAAGCGCCAGAATTCTGTCTTAAGTAGCACTTTATTCACGGAAAAGTCCATTCAGTATTCATGCTGAATATTAATGTTTCACCAGAAATACTCTTCAGTGTGTGTCATTCATGTGGCTAGACCTATTAGACACACAGGAGAATGTAAGAGTGAACCAGTTAGTCATTATCAAGATTTTATCACACTTCAGCCCACAGGGGATGGTAATGTGTTCATGCATGTGGGTGTGTGCTGCCAGATGTTGCTGTATTCACATTAAGTCTTTTCTTTGTTTCATGAGGAAAAAAACTTTCTAAAAACAAATTGCAACGTAACAAATTGAAGCCTAAGATAGACTTTTAGGGCCACTCAGAGAAATAAAAGAGAAAGAAGTTGTTTTTTTTATTTGAGGTGAAAGTTTAAATGTTATTGACACAAAGTGTCAATTTATTTTCAGAAAACAATTGCAATTTTGAAAATTTAAATATAATAAATACAGTTCAGTTCAGGAATACACCAGGGTTCTCTTAAAATAACTTTTTTCTGTCAATAAAATCAACACTTTTTTTCATAGATAAAATTGACCTTTTCTTTCTGTCAAAAGAATTCACATTTTTTTTCTGTTGCAACTGTTTTTGGTTTGGACAGTTATACTTTATTCTCAAAACTTAAAAAAAGCAACCTCCTCTTTTTTGAGTTGTCCTAATACTCCATCTTTAGACTAATATTAAAGCACAGCAGAATAAACCTGTGTACATACCAAAAAACTTTTATTTTTTCTCTTTTGTAGTGGAATATTACAGATGTCGGTGAGGAGAGGTATCTGCTCGCAGCCCACAGAAACCCAGCAGATAAAAATCCCATTCAGCCCCTGCCTGTTTAACCTGTTGCCACTTGGCAAGCAACACAAACCGGACTCAGCTTCTCCCATCAGACCCTAACAGAATGAATCTGACATTTGTGACGCCCCTTCTCATTACCACTGGCCCTGCAGTTGCAGTGCAGGACCCCCTGGGTGGAATATGAGGTTCACTGACTTGATTATCTTAATTGGCTGCACCTGTGAAGGTGTGGATGTGGAATATGCTTTGCGAGGCCTACAGAGAGGGTTTTTACTCTTACAGCTGAAATGTACCGGGATTGTTACTGCAATGGGTTGATTTTTACTTTTAAGTTATTTTTTTTAATTGTTTTTGAAAACACTTATTTTCATATAACTTGTGAAATTATAAAAACTCAGTGTTGCACCTTGGGGGTCTCTTCTGTTCAGCTTGAAGTTCCCTGGATGCAGAAATAAAATTAAAAGGCCTATCATTGCTAGAAAAAAAAGCATTTTGCCCATCTCACGTTCATGCCAGGGTTTTAAATTAAGATTACCTTCTGATGAGAAATAACAGAGCTGTAGCCATTTTGGTCAAACCTTGAAAAGAACATGCTTGAACTCATGAAATATTGAGATGACACGCCCAAAGTATGTGTTGTGAATGACTCTCAGCTACTACCACTCCAGAATTTAGCTCAATATCTGTAAAATTGACTGAGTTATAACCACTACTGTTAAGGCCCATTGGCTGTGGCAGCCATCTTGAATTGGGTTGGCTTCAAAAATTATTCAACTGTAGATGTAAAAGTTTCATTAAAATTTGTGCAGTAGTTTATAAGATATTTTGCAACATGCAAAGTTGACTCTAAATAGTTAATTGTATATTTTAAACAAACTACTTGCGTGTGCGTTAAATTTAATCATTGATGTCCTGAGTCTTAGTCACTCAGTCAGACAGAATACACAACTCACAATGTGCCTCAGCGTGATTAAATCCAGTTTTTATTGAATGAAGCACATTTACCTTTTAAAAGATATAGATTAAAATAAAGCTTTGAGCAGACAGTTTTATAGTTTTCCTTTGTTTTATATTTTATTCGTGTTTATTCTGAGATTTCTGACTGTATACCCAAACATGAATAACTATTGAATTTTGAAATGTGATTTAGCAGAAGTGATTACATGTAAAATCATTACTCTTTCAGAAATTGGTCCTTCAGAACAATGCATTACAATAAACTCAGCTACGAGAATGTAGACTCTGCTTAAAATAAATAAATAAATAAATAAAAAACAGAGTTTCCTCCAGCGCAGAATGCAGCACACGAACATTTACTCTGGTTATTTTAGCTTACATTCATTCTGTCAAGATCCAATATTCTGACAACTGGTTCTGCTTTAAAATTCATTCAGTTCAGTTAAATTGGTCACAGTTATGACCTTCACACCAGCTGCTTTTAATTGTGTGTTGAGAGACTGTTGACCTTTCGCCGTCAAAAGTAAAAAAAAATCAGAAAGCTTCAAAGTTCTACGTACAGAATATAATAACTGAAACTGTCAGCAGTCAAAAGCACAAATGAGAAACGTTTTTATTATTGCACGGCCCAAAGAAAAAACATTCACACACTAGAATCTGTAAGAAATAAGTTGATTTCCACTGATGTTTGCAGATGACAATAAAATGAAGGATGATTAGTTAAAATGTTTCTTACATGCAAACGTGACCAATGCTGTTTTTGGGTGTGTTCATGTGTGTGTCTGAAAATATCTCTTGAACTACTGGACTAAATTTAATGAAACTCACAGACACTAATCATTGAGTGTACCTCTACAACCGATTAACTTTTTGAGCAAGATGGCTGCCAGCGTTAACTGAACCTAAACAACACAAACATGGCTAAAATTCCGCCAGTTTTACAGATATTGGCTTAGAATGGTGTTGAGGTGCTGAGACTGATCCTCAATAATTACTCTGAGCACTAACAGATTGCAGATAATCTTTGTCTGAAAGTCAGCTATTAACTATTTAGAGTCAACTCCTGTCTGTTAGCAAAATATATCATGCATATTTGAATGGATTTTAATAAAAGTTACAAAAAATAATCCTTGGAAGTATCTCTACAAACCCAATTTAAGATGGCCACCACAGCCGACAGACCTAAGAAAACACAAAATGGCTAAAAAACCCTCCAATTTTATAGATATTGACCTAAAAATTGATGTATTTGTAGTTGAGACTCATTTACAACACATAGCCTAAACATCTTGCAATATTACATAAGACGGCCATAAAGTTATTTACAAGTTTTGACTAAAATGACTCTAACTTTGTCATTTCTCATCATAAGTTGATCTTAGTCTAACACGCTGGCATGAAAAGCGGCAGGCGATATGCATTCCTTCAAGGCATGCAAAGCCTTTACTTCACGTTCACATTTGCAAGCTGCAGAACTTACAAAATGTAAATTTATCACCATGATCTATTTAGAAATAATGGACCAACATGAAATAAAAGCAAAGAAATGGAAAATAGCCCATGGATAAACAAATATATTTTCTGTCAGAAACACTAAGAAAAGGCGCAAATTCCCATTTTTTGGCAACTGCATCGCCTAACTCATGTTACCAGATGTGACAGAATGCTGCAGGCACAACTCTATAGATGCCAGCACAAGAAAGTGTGTCATACTCGCTCTTTTTTTTCTCCTCTGGCCTAAAACAGACAAACTTAATGAAAATAAGTTCACAGATATTAAGATACCATGTCCCACTTATAACAAGATGATGTATAATGTAATTAGATTTTTACAAAAAGAAAACTCCTTTACCAGCTGGCAATATATACTGGAGGACAGAACTCTTAAATCAAGTGTTTATCAGTGTGTCATTTTTATCTTTTTGCAGTCTCTGTGGAGGGTGTGGGGGAGGTATGAGCCTGGGAGCTTTCTACTATATTGGAACAGATGACACATAGACGGGCTTCTGTGCAACGTCATCACACAGGCAGAACTTGGGGGCAGAAAACGTTGAGCCAGGCTTCTAAGTAGAGCTGACAAGGCAGTTACCTGCACCAACAGCAGAAAAAAATGGATTGAAACTATTGAATATTCCAAAGGGGACCACAGCCTTTTTGTCATTACCAGATTGACATCGTAGATCGAGTCGAGTGAAAGGGCGGACTGAGGTCCTGCAAGTCCCAAAGGCTGTTAAGACTTTGTGGTCCACTTTGTGTCTCAAGATGCAAAACTTTGATCCCATCTTTGTGATATTTTATTTCTTACATTTAATGTCACTACCATTCTGCTCATATGATCAAAGAGCAAAAACACACACCCAACACACTCATACACCCCTAGTTCACTTTATTAGGTCTACTTGTTTAATTGTTTATTAACGCAAATAGCTAATTAGCCAATCGGATAGCAGCAACTCAGTTCCTTTAGGCCTGTAGAAGTGGTGAGATGACTTGCTGAAGTTTAAACCAGGTATCAAATAAAAAAGGGGGATTTAAGTGACTTTGAATGTGGCATGATTGTTGGTACCAGACGGGCTATTCAGAGTATTTCAGAAACTTTTTACACACAACCATCTCAAGTGTTTAAGGAGAATAGTCCAAACTAGAGAAAATATCCAGTAAGTGGCATTTTTGTGGACATAAAAAGCCTTGGTACATTTGTCAGAGTTCAAAAGAGAACGGGCAGATTGACACATGACAGAAAGGCAACAGAAGCTCAAACCACTTGTTCCAACCAAGTTCTACAAAATACCATCTCTGAACACACAACACGTCCAACCTCGAAGGAAATGGGCTCCAGCTGCAGAAGACCACTTCGGATGCCACTCCTGTTAGCTACACAGGAAACTGAAGCTACAGTTCACAAAACACCGTGTGCCAGACGCCTTCTGGATGCCCCTGTGTGATTTCTGAACAAACCAAGGAGGCCAGGGGTGTTGAAGCCGACTCACCTCTGAGTTGCCTTTGTGCAGCAAAACAAGGATTTTAACAACAACAAACAGATTTATTACTGAGAGAAGATCAATGATGACACACAGCAACTTTATATTTGGTTTAAAAAGTTATTTCTTCATGTTTTGAAACTAATATGATAAGTTATACAGCTGAATTATACAGTTCTGCTCCATGCCTCTTTAAGTTCCACGACGCTTGCTTCATTTCTGAAAGCTCAGATCAGTGTGGGACGTGGCCAGCTCCATCTGTGATCTATGGTCAGAATCTACATACAGATGGACTGGTATGAAGCTATTTTGTGTAGGAGCCTATAGACTCACTAAAATTGGACCATAAGAAATTGGTAAAAACATTGCCAGCACCGATGAGCCTCGATTCAGTGGACTCCAGAGCCTCCACAGTTACCAGATCTCAATGCAACCGATCACCTTTTGTGTGTGGTGGAATCGGAGACCCACATCACGGATGTGCAGCTGACAAATCTGCAGCAACGGCATGATGCTATCATGTACATATGGACTGAAATCTCTAAGGAAGGTTTCCAACAACTTGTTGAATCTATGGCATGAATAATTAAGGCAGTTCTGAAGGCAAAAGGGGGTCAAACCCAGTATTAGCAAGGTGTACATAATAAAGTAGCTGTTGAGTGAAAATGCACACAGTCAATCGTGTCAGTTCACCAACTACCATGAGCATTTGTTTACCTACAGACACAGCTGAAGTGAGTGAAAATAGGTCAAGAGTTATACTTACTGGTCATATTTGTTTACCTACACAAACTACAGTCAGACTAATATAATGTAGGTCAATCATTTAACTCCAGTTTAATGTGGTTTTCAACAGATTCAGACGAATGCTTTGTTTACATTGGAACTGCATATCAATATATATTTGGAAAACTACTGAAGTAAACTCTTTCAAACTGTACCATTTGATATAGTTCAGGGTAATATTTTTGTGTTTGATTTCATATCTTGCAATGAGTACCTTCACTACATTCTATGATAAGTTTGGTTGTCTTGGTTATGATTTCACATGATTACTGTACTTATTTACTAGAGTATAAGTATCACAAATATCATATATTCCTGTCTTTGTTGGCACACTACAATATGTTTTTTTATACAAAAATGAATCAGCAGCTTTTTCAATTTGTTGTCAGACTGTTGAGTGAATTTTCTTAGCAGTTCTAAAATACTGGGATGTAAAATCCAGACAAGCTGCTGTCTTCACATCTAAGGAGCTTTTATGCAACTCAACCTTGATGTTTATTATTGGCCGTACTAAGAAGATCCTTTGTCTTCTGTGACTGTAGATGCAATAAGTATAGGTATCTGCATATCTATAAAGGTCCAAAGAAAACAATTACAGTCATACATCACATCCTTATTGCATTGGGAATCTGGTCCATGATATTGCACCTGGATAACTGGCTGCGTTTTAATGTACTACACAGTTCTGATCAGTTCTTCTGCAGTAAAACCCTGATCTGACGAGTCTTATTCATAAACTAATAGTCCATTATCCTCCTCTAACTCTAGACAGAGGTCCAGTTTCACATTTAAGTAAGAGATGGTGTGGGCCACTTAGTTTCAACAGAAAACCAGAATACAGTTTAATTTTGGTGGTTCAATAAACGAAGCTCATCTGAAGTATGACTTTTTCTCTGAAGAGGCAGTTCTGTCACCAACACCTGGTCAAACAATGGAGAAAAAGCTATTTTCTTTCGAGCTTGAACAAAATGGCAACAAATGACATGCCTATACCACACAGTGCAATTTTAGGGGAGTCCACAGACTTTTTATCGACTATGATTTAATCCAACATACTTAAAAAAGTGAGAAAATTAATACTGAATATGTTTGTATATGAAAATAAGTCTTTCTAAAAGAATTAGAGGCTATTTGAGGTAGAACACTATAAAACAGGGGTGGGCAATCCTGGTCCTGGAGGGCCACCATCCTGCATGTTTTATGTCTTTCTTTACTCCAACACAGCTGATTCAGTGGTTAAATCACCTCTTCATGTTCTGCAGAAGCCTGTTAATCACCCATTGATTTAAATCAGGTGTGTTGAAGCAGAGAAACAAGTAAAAAATGCCAGATGGTGGTCCTCGAGGACCAGGATTGCCCACCCCTGCAATAAAACCACCAAATATTTAGGTTAAAAATATTCATCCATAACGTGAACAGACCTTAATATAATATCTTCCCTACTTTATCATGAGTAAACACAACATCCAGTCATACCTGACACAACTACTGATGTTTAACTAAAAAAATCTCTTTTTTGTAAAGTATTCTGGATAAAAACATCTGCTAAGTGACAAAAAGGTCATCAGAAAAATAATCATATGAGAAACCTAGGCATTTTTAGCCGCCCTGATTTTCAGTATCATGTCAGGACTGTCCAGTTTGCAGAGTATCTGTTCAAACTGCTCGTGTTAGAGATCCAGCAGAAGAACTTGGGCCAAATAATCCCAATCAGACGTACATGAGTTGTAGCTGCTCCTGTTAATGAAGCAACACAAACACAGCTTGGCAGAAGTCTTATCATTATGCTGCCTTCAGCAAAACAGTGGGCTCTGTTAGGATCCTCTCTGTGGTTTCCATTCATCAGTTCCTACTTGCAGAGCACCAAACTGTGATTACTATCTCCTTCGTGAAGGGTAACTTTATGCTTTATTTTGCCATCATGTTTTTCAGTTTTCACAATGAAATGTTTTCCAATGACTGATCTGGGATTAAGCTTTTTATTTGTTTATAATTTGAGGGGCTCCTGTGAAAGTTTTCTCATCAGAATTTCACTGAATCTAATTATTCAAAATACTTCATATTGAAACAAAACCTGCAGGTAGATTAAAAATGGAAAGACGTTTTTTTATTCCGTCTTCATTTTTTTAGAACATAATTTGACAAAATGTAGAAAAATGTTCTGCAAACTTTTTCCCCTGCCTAATGTTTGTGAAGATGTTTATAGTAACTCATTGCAGAGTCATGAAGAACAAACAAAAAAAAAAAACAGTAAAAAACATAATCTGCATAATACTTTTCTCATATTGATAGGTAATTTGTCCTTAAATTAAAAATGTGTAGCAAAATTTGGGACTGGATGCAAACTATCCTGTGTTTGTTTACCTATGGAAACAGCTGAAGTGACTGAAAATAGGCCATGTTCTTTGTTTACATCAAATGTGGACCCACATTTTAGGACTCCATTCAGTATATGTGGAAAACCCTACTTCTTGCACAATGACTGCTGGAGATAGGCACCAGCTCCCCTATGGATGGATGGATGGACGGAAAAAACAAGAAGGCTGGAAAAGACATACCCAAATTAAATCGGATGCTATTCTTGAACCTTTTGCTGTACAAACCAAAAATTGGGTTCCATTTCAAGTTAACACTTTGAATTTTTTACCTCAGCAGTCAAAACGATTGCCCCTAACAGCTGCCCCTAAAACACTAGGTGTGTGTGTGAGTGAAGGATTAGATTGGTGTTTTTTGAACCCTCTTTCATGCCATGTACCAATGTTAAACCCCCATTTTGTTGGATTAGTTTAGGTTTTATCTGTGAATTTGTCTTGTTACTGTTTGCTTTCTCCTCTGATTGACAAAGATTATCTCTATATCTGAAAAACTTATTGTCAAAAAGTTAAAAATCCTCTTCTGTTGTACAGAAGAGGATTAGAGCCATGGTGAAAAAACTAATTTTCCAGAATTTTAATGTCTTTCGTCAGAATTCTGACGGTAAAGTCTGAATTCTTTCCATTTTTTTTCTATTATGCTAATCTGAATGCTAAATTCAGATTATCTGTTGTGGCTGATGATTTGTGGTTACTACCACATCATATTTTAGCTCAATATTTGTTTTTATTAACTGAGTTATAGCTATTTTTGTATTTACTAAGGTCGATTAGCTGTGTCAACCATTTTGAATCGGGCTGATTCCAAAACGGAACCAGTTGTAGATGTGAATCCATTTATTGCTGTCTGAGAGTTTCTTTCAAATCATTCCCTGGTTCATAAGATATTTTGGTAACAGACAGACAAATGCACACACACACACACAGGCCTGCTTTCCACCTTTTGACAGTGGGCTATAAAAGTATACTATTTTATATGGACTTAACAACTAAAATTGTTCTAATAGATATTGGGATTACATAGTGAACATAACAAAGCCTCTATCCCTGGTGTTTGTGGTGGTGCTCACATTCTTTTCATCCATTCATGATATGCCACATATCCAGGTCTGTCCAAGCCCTTCTCTTTCTGTGCCCTGCAGACCTTCCTGGAGATGTCAAAATATTCCAAAACCAGATGGGATAAATAAACCCTCCATGTCTGCTTTGAGCTTTCTTCAGTTGGATGTCCCCCAGATTTCCCCACAGGAACAATCAGGGAGAGGACTGAAGCACTTTTACTGGGCCTCTTAAGTGTAAAAAAAGCAGTATTTTTATTCCACACAACCATCTCCACTTTCTTTTAAGGTGCTCTCATTCATATAAGCCTTACTACTGTCGTCTATGTTGTTTTAAATGTAAGACCACCAACTCACATGAAAGAACCTTTGCTTCTGTACTGCTAATGCTTGTGTGCCTCTTATATTGGGGAAAATGTCCCCTTGGTATGAGACTATTTCATAATTTTTTCAACACACTGTGCACTGAGGGGAAAAATAGTTTCATAACCTGGAATATATGAAGCCTTCTTGTCATTTGTAGTTGCTCAATATCTGTTTGTTTTGCTTTGTTAGTGTTTAATTTGGTTTCACTGTTTTATTCTTTTATTTGCCTAAACTTTGATAAACTAAAACATGAATTATTTTGGAAAAAAAGACTGAAAGAAAAATTTGTTCTGACTTTATTCTCTTTATGAAAGTTCTAGTTTCAAACATGGAAACAACACTGGTCAATGTGAACACATCTGCTGTGGCTTAAAACTGGCTGTAAATCTTCACAACAAAGAATTTTGAAATCAAATCAACTAATTTGTTGGGGTTGGTGGAGCCAGGTTTCTTTTGTTACTCCCAGGAGGTGGCGCCAGGAGTCCGGGTAGAGTAGGGAGCTGCTGATCAGACACACCTGGGACCAGTTGGGGCTCATCAATGGTGGCATTTAAGGAGCAGGTTGACATCCATTCAGCGCCTGGTTGTTGACCATACGTGGTAACCTGAGCCCAAGCCTTGCCTTTGCAGATCCTGTTTAAATGCTGCTGTGCCTGAGAGAGGAACTTACCTTTGTGTTTCCGTTTCTTTGTTTCCAGAGATCCTGAGCTCTGCAAGACGCCAGCCTAGCCGATTCTGGTTTCCACTCCGAATGTAATTCGCTCCTGGAAGTGAGTCCAGCCATGGCCGTTCGCCTGCCTTGCCTGTCCGCTCTCCACCGAGAATCTGAGGGATTCATCTGTGCTACTTCGAACCCAGAGGCTTATCTGGCGCTTTAAGTTTTTGCCCTTCACTGGGGTTTTCCTCTAAGGAGACTGATCTTGTTTTTTTGTTGAACTATTAAACCTGTGTAGATCTGAGTCGCGTCTTGAGCAGTCTCTGTATGTGGGCCAAGAAACTTACAAAAACCATGACATAACAACCAGGCCAACAAGACCCCACAGAGCTGCTCAGGAACGTTGTGTCAGATCAGAGTCAGCAGCTCCAGTCCCATGATAGTCTGCTTCGGACTATTTATGAACAGCAGCAGGAGATGCGAGAGAGAATTGAACAGATGACGACAATGTTTCTTAAACTGCAGCCAGCCCAGCCGTCTACACCTGCAGAGGGCGCAAGCATCCCGCGTTCCAGTCCTTCGACGGTTTTTCCGCCCCCAGTAACCCGTGACGTCAGTTCCTCTAGTCCAGAGAGATATTCGGGTGAGTCAAGCTGTGGAGGATTCCTCTTGCAATGCGCCCTGGTGTTCAACAGATCTCCACAATCATTCCCCTCTGATGGATCAAGAATCTCCTACATTGTGGGTTTATTAAATGGTAAGGCCCTACGATGGGCGGAAGCCCGTTTCAAAGACCCATTAGATTTTGGGTGCTCGTTCCAGTCTTTCCTGAATGAGTTCAGGATGACGTTCTCTCAAGAACCAGATACTACAAGCAGGTCAAGGAGATTGTGGAACCTAAGACAGGGGGTGCGCTCTGTAGCAGAGTATGCCATCGATTTTAGAACACTAGCCGCCTCCTCAGGCTGGGACGCTTGTGCTCTCAAGTCGGCATTTTTTCAGTCGCTAAATGACTCAGTTAAGGACGAGCTGACTATGGTGGAAGAACCGACGGAGTTAAATGACCTAATTTTGTTAGCGATTAAAGTGGATAACAGACTGAGAGAAAGGAGAAGACAGAGAGGGAGATCCACTGTTGTAGATGGAACTTTTTATCGTGCCAGACCGGTTGTTGAACCGGGAGAGGCCGAACCCATGCAGCTGGGGCGAGCCCGCCTCTCGGCTGCTGAGAAACGGAGGCGGAGAGAGTCTGATTTATGTTTATACTGTGGGTCTCCGGACCATTTTGTTGTCGCCTGTCCTTTTAAGGCGTTCGAGCCCGGTGCCGGGGCAGCCACAAGAGGGGGTCCGTCAGACGAGGGGAATCCGATGGGTCGATCCCTGTCTTCGAAGTCCCCGAGGTTTGCCCTACCAGCCGTGATTCAGGTAAATCAAGACTCACTTGAACTTTCAGCCCTTGTTGATTCAGGATGTGAGCAGAACCTGATTGATAAATCTTTAGTGAGTCAACTAAATATCAAGACTGTGAGATTGGAGGCCCCGATAAGGGTCACAGCATTGGATGGGAGGGGACTCCATACTATTACTCACCAGACAGAGTCAGTCCAGCTGATTATTTCTGGTAACCATCATGAAATGATTTCATTTTTTGTTTTTCCGTCACCTAATCCTCCCATTGTATTGGGATTTAAATGGCTGCAATTACATAATCCTCATCTAAACTGGACTCAGGGACGAGTAGAAGCTTGGTCTCCGGAATGCCTGTCTTCATGTCTCCAGTCAGCCGTACCTCACAGACCTAGCTCTCTGCCGGCTCCTCAGAAGGAGGCGGACCTCACGGATCTCGGTAATGTCCCCAGAGAGTATCATGACTTAAGAGAGGTGTTTAGCAAGAATCATGCCCTGTCTTTACCACCACACCGTCCTTACGACTGCGCCATCAACTTATTGGCCGGAGCCTCATTACCGTCCAGCCGTCTTTATAACATTTCACGCCCTGAACGCCAGGCGATGGAAAGATACATAAATGAGTCTCTAAGGGCCGGAATAATCCGCCACTCCTCTTCACCATTAGGAGCCGGGTTTTTCTTTGTGGGAAAGAAGGATGGAACTTTAAGGCCGTGCATTGATTACAGGGGCCTTAACCAGATCACGGTTAAGAACAGGTATCCCCTACCATTACTCTCTTCAGCTTTTGAAACAGTACAGGGAATGACGGTCTTTTCCAAACTAGACCTTCGTAATGCATATCACCTCGTCCGCATAAGACAAGGAGATGAGTGGAAGACGGCGTTTAAGACACCATTAGGGCAGTTTGAGTATTTAGTGATGCCGTTTGGACTCTGCAATGCACCGGCGGTTTTTCAGTCTCTGGTTAATGATGTCCTCAGGGACTATCTGAATGTGTTCGTTTTTGTCTACCTGGATGACATATTAATCTTCTCCAAGACCCTTGCAGAGCACCAACGACATGTCCGCCTCGTCCTTCAGCGATTACTGCAGAACCGGCTGTTTGTGAAGGCAGAGAAATGTGAATTCCACAAGTCATCCGTAACTTTCCTGGGCTACGTGCTCGGGAGCGGACAGGTGCGTTCAGACCCTGACAAGGTAAAGGCAGTGTTGGATTGGCCTATTCCTGAGTCCAGGAGACAACTCCAACGGTTCCTGGGCTTTGCAAATTTTTATCGGCGGTTCATCAAGAATTATAGCCTAATTGTCGCCCCACTCACAGCTTTGACGTCCACCAAGAGAAACTTCACTTGGACTACAGAGACTAACACAGCTTTCTCTGATCTAAAACAGAGATTTGCGGGTGCGCCCATCCTGGTTCAGCCAGATCCCCTCAAGCAATTCGTACTAGAGGTGGACGCTTCAGATGCCGGCGTGGGTGCAGTATTATCCCAGAGAGCTGAGTCTGATGAGAAATTACACCCCTGTGCTTTTTTTTCCCGAAGGTTTTCCCCAGCGGAACGAAATTATGATGTGGGGGACCGAGAACTCCTGGGTATCAAGCTGGCTCTCGAGGAGTGGCGTCACTGGCTGGAGGGCGCGGAGCACCCAGTTCTGGTGTGGACGGACCACAAGAATCTCTCCTACCTGCAATCGGCTAAGAGATTGAATCCTCGGCAGTCACGGTGGTCGTTGTTCTTCTCACGATTTAATCTGTCTATATCCTTCCGTCCAGGATCTAAGAATATCAAGCCTGATGCACTGTCCAGAGTATTCTCTCCTGATGACGTAGAGAGGGCGCCGGCTCCAATTCTCCCTCCGACGTGTACAGTGGGTTCAGTGACGTGGGAGATAGAGGATCTGGTTAGGAGGGCACAACTCGTGGAGCCAGGCCCCGAGAACAGGCCACCAGACAGATCCTATGTGCCTACCTCCGTCCGGTGTCGTCTAGTTCACTGGTTCCACTCATCCAAATTCTCTGCCCATCCGGGTTCCAGCCGAACCGTGGCCCTCATCTCCAGGAGATTCTGGTGGCCCTCTTTACATAAGGATGTGAGGGAGTATGTATCCGCCTGCCCTACGTGTGCGAGGAACAAGCCGTCTCATAGACCTCCGGCTGGGCTTCTACAACCACTGCCCATTCCCACTCGACCATGGTCCCATATAGCAATTGATTTTGTGACGGGGCTCCCACCCTCCAGAGGTATGACTACCATTTTGACTATTGTTGACCGTTTCTCTAAGGCGTGCCATCTTGTTGCCCTCAGGAAGCTACCGTCAGCCCTCCAGACAGCCCAGTTGCTGGTCAGACATGTTTTCCGGTTACATGGGATTCCACTGGAGATCCTGTCGGATCGAGGTCCCCAGTTCACGTCGCAGGTTTGGAGACAGTTTTGCCGAGCTCTGGACGCTAAGGTTTCTCTCACATCCGGGTATCATCCTCAGTCCAATGGTCAGGTGGAGAGACTTAACCAGGAACTGGAGTCCGCACTCCGCTGTCTCACTTGCCAGGACCCATCTGAGTGGAGCACACATTTACCATGGGTAGAGTACGCTCACAATGCTCACGTCTCTGCGGCCACAGGATTGTCCCCATTTGAGGTTTCCTTGGGGTACCAACCTCCCCTGTTTCCCTCTGAGGAGAAGGACATTGCTGTAAGCTCCGTTTCTCTCCACATCCGTAGATGTAGAAGGGTTTGGAGGGAGACTGTGTCGGCGTTACAACGCACCTCCGCACAGAACTGCCGTTTTGCGGATCGCAGACGGATCCCTGCTCCCACCTATGTTCCTGGGCAAAGGGTCTGGCTGTCCTCTCAGGACATCCCCTTACGATCGACCTTTAAGAAGCTGGCTCCACGGTTTATTGGGCCGTATGAGATTGAGTCGGTCGTCAGCCCTACTGCTGTCCGCCTACGATTGCCCTCTTCCCTCCGTGTCCACCCCACCTTTCACGTGTCCCGGATCAAGCCAGTTTTGTCCAGTCCTCTGTGCCCTCCGGCCGCGTCCCCTCCCCCCGCCCGGGAGCTAGGGGGGCATCCTGTGTACACGGTCCGACGGATTGTGGACGCCCGTCGGCGGGGTCGAGGATGGCAGTTTTTGGTGGACTGGGAGGGTTACGGTCCGGAGGATCGTTCCTGGGTGCCCCGGTCGTTTATTTGTGATCCGACATTGATCACAGACTTTTGGGCCTCTCGTCCGTCTGGGTCTTCTGGGCTGCCAGGGGGCAGCCGTTGAGAGGGGGGTACTGTTGGGGTTGGTGGAGCCAGGTTTCTTTTGTTACTCCCAGGAGGTGGCGCCAGGAGTCCGGGTAGAGTAGGGAGCTGCTGATCAGACACACCTGGGACCAGTTGGGGCTCATCAATGGTGGCATTTAAGGAGCAGGTTGACATCCATTCAGCGCCTGGTTGTTGACCATACGTGGTAACCTGAGCCCAAGCCTTGCCTTTGCAGATCCTGTTTAAATGCTGCTGTGCCTGAGAGAGGAACTTACCTTTGTGTTTCCGTTTCTTTGTTTCCAGAGATCCTGAGCTCTGCAAGACGCCAGCCTAGCCGATTCTGGTTTCCACTCCGAATGTAATTCGCTCCTGGAAGTGAGTCCAGCCATGGCCGTTCGCCTGCCTTGCCTGTCCGCTCTCCACCGAGAATCTGAGGGATTCATCTGTGCTACTTCGAACCCAGAGGCTTATCTGGCGCTTTAAGTTTTTGCCCTTCACTGGGGTTTTCCTCTAAGGAGACTGATCTTGTTTTTTTGTTGAACTATTAAACCTGTGTAGATCTGAGTCGCGTCTTGAGCAGTCTCTGTATGTGGGCCAAGAAACTTACAAAAACCATGACATAATTAACTTTTGCCTTTGCCTTCTGGAGAAAAAGCTTTTGTGGTTGCATTTATGATGCTTGAATCCTCAGTGCTATTTTTTGGTAGACTCTGATCCATTTTTTGAACATTGAGGGTGTTTTTCTCATCTAAAAAAATCTGAAACATCCCTGATTGTTCGACAAAAGACTGCAAAAAGCTACTCACTGCTGTAACTCTCCTTTATACATTCATGATTTAACAGAGCCAGGTTGGCAACACAAATTTATTTATTTATTCTGCAAAATAGAGACTGTTAACCACAAAGAGCTGAAAGAACTAAAAACGCTTTGAATTATTTCATTTTCAAGAATTTGGCTTTTAGTCAAAGAATTTTGAATATTTCCTCTTTCCTGTTTATTAATCGGCAAGATGAGGACCTCCTGTTGAATGTTTCAGAGATCCTGCCAGTTATGTTATAATGTCATATCTGCAGATAATGTCAGTGTAATTTCAGCAAACTGTGTGAAGAATTAAGTACAAGCAAAGCAGGTGAGAAATATGGTGTAAGAAAGGCAAAATAAGTGAACTGAGAGGGTATGTCCATCACGCAAAAAAAAAAGAGAAGATCAAACGTCAGATGTTACACTGTTCTCAGTCATCAGTGTGGGTAAAAACATCAGTAAAGCCTCACAGAGCTAATGTCCTACAGTCTTTTCCATCAGCATCACCTGAAAAGGGCTGTTTCTGTCTTCTTTATAAACCTTTTATGGAGAGGGAGGGAAGTGATGTGGCTGAAAGAAAATGGAGAGAAAGGAACCGCCAAAGAAAAAGCAGATGAATCAAATGCAGAGTGAAACTGAGGGAGAGACAAAAGACAAAAGAGACTTTGAAAATAATGATAAAGAAAAAAAAACGAAGCAGGGGTGAAATTAAAGAAAGAGCTATAGAGATAAAAGCATTAAAAAGTTCAGGAGGAATACAGGTTCATAGCCAAGGGTTTAAAGTAAATGTAAGAAATGAAAAAAGAGGGATATAAGATGGAAGGACGGTCCTATAGGTCATTATAAGCTGTAAATGTGTGAAACACCAAAGCTTTGTTCCTTTTATTTGATACCTCCTTCAAATCAAAGCATATTTGACCAATCACAGCAGTTTTAAATACATAAATAGTGATGTTGATTGGCCTTTGGTTTCAGGATGCCAAATTTTAACTTGTGCACTTATCTTTTTGTGAGACTTTTTAAAATAATTTGCATCCTAACAAATCCTTTTGCTTGAAAGTTTTGGCCCAGATAACTACTGTATTTAGGTGTTTACTGACCCCATGGGAAACTCAGAAGTATTAGCTGCTGTCCCACAGAGGAATCATTAGATAATATGATTGTCTAACAATGCCGTCCAAAACAAATGCAAAAACTCTGGCAACCCTTATGTTGCTGGAATATCTGAGAAACTCAGAAAGGTTTTCTCAAAACACAATATCGGGGTACATTTCAAACCCAACAGGACTCTCAGAAAGAAGCTGGTCCATCCTAAGGCCAAAACACCCAAACACAAACTGAGCAGTGTTGTGTCTGCAGTTTGGTGAGAAAAGTCCAGAATTCTATATTTCAGAAACCAAGCCGCCTCTCCACAGATGCATGAAGCAACACAGAAGGGCCAGCTCTTCAGGACAGGACTCAGCTGTTCACCTACACCTCAAGCATAAAAGACACTCTTTAAGGACCAAAATGTTTATATTTTGGATCGAGAAGACAGATGGTTTTGCAGGTGAAGGATGCCATTTATGTCAAACTAACTTTAAACAGAGGAGGTCTCAGATTTCAGCTTTCAAAAACCTACAATGCAATGTTAAGCCTGATACTCATTCAGTCATTTTCACTCTAATCAGCACCTTCATTCATGTGAACAAAATGTCCCATTTGTGAGCCAGGCAAACAAAGACCCAAATAAGCCTCTATTGTGAGAAGAGTATGTGTAATCTGCATGTGAATCTAATTTACAACTAACATCTCAGATTTAAAAGCTTGAACTCCTCCGATGAGAAACAAAACGTCTAAAATAGAAGTCCAGTTGTTTTTGTTTTTCAACCCTTTTTGGAAGATATGGCAAGTATTTTATGTCAAATGTCCTTCCTGATGCAACTTGGGTTCAAACCTGCAGCCTTGGGATTACAAGACCCTGGTGTTGACCACCGAGCGACAGCAGCCCGTAGCACCTATAAGTGATTAGAGTTTGTAAATGTCCCGAAGCAACCTTAAAAGTCAAAAATATCTTGTCATCATACAATGTCACCATTTTGCAATATGACTGCTTGTTGTAAAAATAATCCTGCTAATTATTACAAGGTACAGTTTAAAATAAAATGCATATACTGTTCACACAAAAGCTAATAGTTCAGACTAAGTTGAGATTTAACTGAATAAAAACACACTGCAAATCTCTGTTGGTACAGCTATTTCATACATTTAAGTAACACACTAGATTTTAGTTTTATTTTAGTTTTTAAAATGCTAAGATTATCTAAAATTTTTTGTGTTTTTAAACTTTGATAATTAAAAACTCTGCCTGCTAGTGTGAAAACCAGTGCTGTAACTGCTGTTGTGGTGGTTTTCTGTGATGTATATTTACAGTCACACAGTCTTCCTTCTGGGATATACCACATAATATGCCAAGAGAGAGGTTTTAATTATGATCTCACCAGTATGCTGCATGTGTCTTGTGTTGGCTCTGATTAGTGCTTTGGGAATCAAGGCAGTAATTGTTTGTGCTAAGCGAGGTGTGTGTATGTATTTGTGTGTCAGCGATGAGAAGTGGTTGGTCACCCATAGGGCTTATGTTTCGACTCTGAACGGAGCAGAAGTGATTTATTGGCTCAGGGCCACACTGTGCATCCAATCAGCATCAAGCACCCTAGGGTGACACCATCATGGTCATCCCCTCCGCAGGAAATGATGCAAGTTCTACTGTAATTACATAGGGTGTGAGACCAATAAAATGGGGCCTATTCGTGTCACAGCATCAGATAAGGACTGGCTGCTGGATGCATTGCAGCAATTACTGCAGGCCTGCGCTTTTCGGCTGTGGAATTGGGAAATGATCATCTGTGAAGCACAGCAGAGTACTACCGCCTCCAGCACAATAACTCAACATGTCCACTTGGCGATGTCAGCTCCACATGAGGAGAAAATGTGAGGGGGGACAACAAGGGAAAGGCATGATTGTAAGAACCGGAAAGAAAAAAAGAACGAATGAAAGAAGAAGTTGCGTATAGAACATATGTATGTATTTTATTCATTAGAAATTTTCAGTTTTGTATATCTGTAAGGCTACATTTACAACTGTTTTATAAAATGGACATTTTTTGCTGTTTATGCACCACTCATCCAGCATTTTTGCAATTTTTAAAAATGCTTTCCTAAGTAGAGAGTTTTAAAATCTGTTTTGTCTCAGTGTAGACTTGAGATATTGAGCTTTTTAGAAACCGTGTCATAGCAGAACATTTTGTGCATGCCCACTGTTGCTCTGTGCCCTACAAACCACAACATCATTTATTTTGTTTACTGGTTTTTCTGTCTCTCACCTTATTAACACCTGCTGCCACAGCCAGAGCGATAATGTTTTTTCCTCGTGTCTGTGCATTCGTTGGTCTGCACCGTTTTGGATTTTAAATAAACTTACATCAATGAAACATTTGATGATCATCTACAACTTATTAATTTTTTGAGTCAATTCGGTTCAAGATGGCGGCCACAGCAAAGAGATCTTATCAAACAGAAATAATGGTTATAATTCTGTCAGTTTTACAGATATGCGGTTCAAATTTTGTGTAGTAGTAACTGAGCATCGACTCTGACAGATACTTTGAGCACAACATATTCCACCACATCTTTGCTTAAAACCTTGGCATTAACTGTTGGAGTTATTCCTGTTTTGTCTGTTTGCAAAATATCTTGTTAATCGTTGAACAAATTTTAATAAAACCGTCAGAAAGTAATTAATGGCTGTGCATCTATAACCAATTAATTTTGAAGTCAACCCAGTTTAAGATGCCACCACAGTTACTTTACCTTAGCCTGCACACAAATGGCTATACTTCAGTGAATTTTACAGAAACAGAGCTAAAAATAAATGCGGTGGTAGTAGCTGAGAGTTATTTACCACACATACTCCAATCACTACCATATTAAGCAAGATTAGGTTTAAGGTTTAACCAAAATGGCTGTAACTCTTAATCGTATATGCTAGGCTTTTAAGCTTAATATTGTTATCATTAAACTTTGTTCATGCACTGAAATAGTAGTTAATACCAACATTCTCACCATCTACTGGCATGATTTATTTTCAGTTTTTGTTTCTATTCTGGGTTGTCATCTGGACAAAGACATTTTTTCATAAATGAAAAAAATCATTAATTTCCAGAATGGTGTAGACAGGGCCAAAGTTAGGCCTTTATGTTTGTTAGTATGATTGCTTTAAATAAGCTGCAAATAAATAGCTATTTGTACGTGGACGATGGGGAACAAAGGTGACATGTGAATAGTTAATTAATGTGTAAAAACGCTAAGCTGAAAGGATCATAATGTCTCAGATTGGTCCAATATATCTTCTTTACAAAAAGACAAAACCAGAGGTCATGATTACAAACATTATGGTAACTGGAAATTAATTAGAATCTTGCTCTGATATGAGTTCACTAAGAGACAAAATAGATAAATAAAAAGTAGCTGAGGGAATAGAAGAGAACAATGAAAGTGGCTTTTGAAAAGAGAATAGGATGTGAAGAGTTACATCCTCTTCAGGAGTACAGATACATGTTGATGAGCTCAACTAATGAGGTAGATGTCTCCTTGTGTCACTGGAGACAGAATGGCCAGCCATCTGCAATCCACCCTCTTTATTGGTGCCCATTGGTTCATGCAAATATGATCTCATCTCCCAGTGGAAATGTAGGCGCTGGGTTTCTGACAGGCAGACATCAGCTCTGTTCAGGAGAGGGCTGGTGAAAACACAAAGGGAGGGTTAGTTAGAGAAGGTCTTAGGTCAATGACTGTATTAGAAACAGTGATTGATCCTGTGGAGAAAGGTGCTATCCCGTGTAATTAATGAGGGAGAGAGGCACTTCTGTAGGATGGTCCTTCACAGACAAGGAAAGGAGGACCTGAGTGAAGAACAAGGATTTCATGATACTTTCAAATTAAGGTTTAATAGTTAATGTCTTTGAAAAATAAATGGTTTTATTAACCTATATATATTCTTTGGCATTGATAATGAATAAAATAGATGTCATCATCATAATCTTATGTGATCTGTTAGCACTTGACGTATGAGTTAGAGATTACTCTCAGCTACTACCACACTGTTTTGTTTAAAATATGTAATACTGACTTGAGTTACAGACATTTTTTAAGGTTGCTGGGTCTTGGCAGCCAACTTGAATGGGTTGACTTCAAAGATTAATGAGCTGTAGAGATATAGCAATTAATATTTTATGTTTCAATAAAATTTTTCCCTTGGTTGATGATATATTTTGCTAACAGACAGACAAACGAACGCACACACAAGCACAGGCAGTTACATAATTATAGAATTATTGCAAAACATCCTGCTGAGTTTCATGAGTGTTTATTTCTCTTAAGGGTAACTTTACTTTGAGGCAAAGAAAAGTATCAAGCCTTATACTTTTTTGTGTAACATTGTACACATGTTAAAAAATACAACAGTTTTAGTGAGCTGCAAAGCTGAATCCTGTCCTCAAAAATACCCTAACACGTCTCCTTTTAAGATTTCATGAAGCGGTTTCTTTGATGGGTTGCAATTTCTCTGAATCGTTTCACTTTTCAAGTGTGCTTCGCATCCAGTAAGTGAGCCTGTCTGGGCTGGGTGTGTTCGCCTGACAGGGCCAATCTGGCTGCGTGTGGGCACTGATGGCATTTATGTGTACATTTTCAGGATGCGTTAAGGAAACCTAGCAGAAAGATGTTCTACCGCAGACAGAAATGGAGCTTTCTCTGGGCTTCAGGAAAGATGGATAAATGATTGGACAGGAGAGAGGGAATTAGTGGAAAATAGTCAGGGCGTTACAGCCTGACATTTTGCAGTCTCTTAACCCTCAAACTTTATGTTTTAAAAATAAAAAACACAACAGAGGTCAATGTGGATAGAAAAATATGTAGTCAGATGAAAAAGTACAAGAAAACATGTATTTGAAAAACACAAGGTTTACTATTTTTATTCTGCAATATTTTATTCAGATGGGACCGTGCTTTGTCCTCATCAAGCCTTCAGAGAATTTGTGCTCATAAAGGATGATACTTCTGAAAAGATTTCCTTTCTGCAAGTGTCTCACTGGGCCAATGGAAACTAGGGATGTTGAGGGTGCTGCAGCACCTTCTTGTAGATCACAAGAAACAAAATGTAAAACATAAAGAAATTTTAAAAAGAAACGAACGAATGAGTAATGCTATGTAAATCTACACTTTTAATAATGACTTATTAATAGAGGAAATTAAGTTCCTTATTTGTCAAATTCCTTGTTGTGGTCGTACAGCTTTTATCACTTCACACATTCTCACGTTGCCTCCACTGGTATAAAAGTTGACGATTCAAAATTGTGGGAAAACAATAAAATTTTCAGTTGAAATCTCACTTAATTCTGAGTGTTTGCGGCCAGCTAGACATGCAGCCGTGTTTTATGCCACCAAATTTTGAAAATCACAACCTATTTTTGGTTTGCAAAACTGTTAAAATAACTTTTCTAGGTCTATTCTAGGTCGTGCACATTATTTTGTTGCCCACCTCTGCCCACATCGGTCTGCTGAGTACCTACTTTGGCAGCTACCCCCAGGTTCATGATCTAATCCCATAATTTTCAAATTTATGTATAAGTACCACTAGTGGTACTCAGGACTCTTCTGGTGGTTCTCTGAAGAATTTTAGGTATCAGTCATTTACTAATTAAATAGGCAAAAGTCTGAGAACTGCTATGAGCTGAAAATAGGAAGATTTGGAACAGTTTTCAAAAACTATTATTTCTTATTGGCATCGTTTTTAAACCTGGACATTTATGTTCCTCTCATGAGGAGAACCCCTATGCATGTGTCAAAATACAGTTCTAGTGCTCTAAAATTATGAAACCTACAAAATTATACGTGAAACATTTTGAGACTCCCCTTAGACTGTTGTTTGTAAACTGGTCTCCAACAGTGAGACACTGGCTTTTCAGAGTATTTGTGAAAAGCAGTAGTAAAATGTATCTGACTCTAATGTTGGATAACACTGTTATGATATGTTTTACATCAGTAATGAAAGCGTATATGAATTATTTACATTTTAACATGGCAACCATGACCTTAACTGAATATGCCTGAAGTAAATCGTGATGTACTTTCCATATACATATATGCAAAATACTGAATATCGTGCTAGAAGTGCATGTGCCCTAGATCAAAATATCAATCAAGAAGTACCACATTTTTAAAGTTTTAACTTGTCCAGCCCTGGGATTGATTTCACAATACACTCAGCTCAGAAACTAGCTTGCTTATTTCAAAATGTTATTATCTGAGATGCAGTGATGTTTATATCTAAATACAGAGAAGCCAGAATGTAAAATAGTTGCATATTTTCAGATCAGATTTCTTCGAGCTTCTGTTTCAAGGTTTAACTCCTGATTCAAAGCAGATAATAAAAACTTAACATGCAAAAAAAAAAAGAACATCTTTCATCCAAAAGATTTTTTCTTAGCTGGTGTTTTGATCATGATTAGGATGCAGACCACTAAAGATTTTATTGGTTGTTTCATACAAATGAAAACAGTATTGAAATTAGCTCTCTTGGTCAGTGTAAGTTTATCTGTTTATCAGTTAGAGGAATTAAGCTGTTGCACATTTTGACCAATAAAACAAACGTCAACAACACAAGGCAATAAAAGACTCTCCATACATATGCCCAAAATGAAGAAAAATGAAGAAAATAAGCCAAAAATAAAGGAACCTGTAGACTTGATAGTGTTGCTTTAAGCTTCATGGACGATTACTGTTGAACCTTTGTTACTGACAGACTTGGCAGTGAGTGAACATGGTAATTCCACATATCCAACAGTTTCAAAATGTTAAATCAGTTGAAAAAAGTGCAAATATGACCCAACAGTGCTGACTGTGGGAGACACAGAAAAAAACAAATAAATCCAGTTGTTTTTTTGTTTTTTTGTCTGTTCTAACGGTCACCTGTCAGCTTGGAGAATCACAATTTTCCAACCATTTGAAGTCCTACCCCTATCTGTAAAAACTCATTGCCTTCCTGGAAGAGGTCACTCCTATCAGGATAGAAAGATTTCACCATAGGATAAAGGTGATTACCCAAAGCACCTTTGTATTGATTCGGAGAGACACTTCCCCTCTACAGGGAACAGCTGGACCCAAACCGTGACGACCAAAAAAAATAAGGGAAAACACAGAAATGATATCTTTTTATTGTTGGAGTCAGTTGTTCACATTATTCTTTAATTAGTCATCTATCTTAATGTGTTATATAAATATAATCCCGTCAGTGCTGAAAAGTGAAGCTAAAGAGTTAAGGTTTGAAATACTCTGTACTCAGTAGGTAACCTTTCAGTAAAGTACTGGCTGTATATTTGATATGTACCAGCTAGATACATGATAAGCACCAAGTGCCCATTAAGCATCCAGTACCTACCTGTAAGTATCAGGTACATAAATGGTAAATACTAGATACCTACTAGTTAAATAGTCAGTAAATATCCAGCATTCCCAATAAGTATCCAGTAGGTGTACAGTACATACACAGTAAGTTCTAGGTAGGTACTTGGTATGTATTAGGTAAGAACCCAGTACATACCTGGTAAATACCAGTTACATACCCAGTAAGTATCCAGTGTGTGCAGAGTAAGTGTAGGAAAGTACCCAGTAAATACCAGGTACATACTGAGTAAGTACCAGGTAAGAAGCTAGTGCTCACCTGGTAAGTACCCAGTATCTACCCAGTAAGTATCTAATAAATACTGGGGTATATATGTATCCAATAAGTACACAGAGGTCACAGAGACTATGGCAAATTGTTCAAACTTTAAAAATAAGTAAATAAATATATCGTTTTAATGTTACTCAGGTTCTTCAAAGAGTTTTTACATTTGTGTCTCTCCTACTTACATGCAGCACTTTCTGTCATCTGTCTCATCCTCTACATGCAGCACTTTTAATTCCCAAGCACATTCAGGCAATAGAAGAGAGAGGTGGGTTTAATTTATTGACCTAAGACACTTTTTCATGTTATGGGGCTGGGGATCGAATTTTTGACCTTTCAACTAGAATAGAAGTACTCAGACATTTAGCCACGGTCACCCTCAAGGTGGTTTTTCCTTTTATCTCTTTCTACCCATCCTCTCTTCAGCAGGATTGTTTAACTAAGACAAATCTCTGTTTTTGCTCCTTATATTTCCTGTGGGACGATGATAGTGAAGTGTAGGATAAGGATGAACAAGTCAGAATTTATTTATCTCAAATCAGGGCTATGTCTCATTTTCATTGGGGAGGGGAAAAAAAAACAACTAAACTGCAGGCTAGTTTTTGACACACAAAATACTATTGATAATGATTACCCAAAAATATTAACTATGTATTTTTCTGCTTCAAATTAACTCATTTACCACAACAATTGTTTGTTTAGGATCTTAATACAAAAGCTATTTACTGTCTGCAGTGTTCAGATTTTAATGAAGCACTTAGAAAGTAATCATTAGATGTACATTTACAATTCATCAACCCAATTCAAGATGGCTGCCAGAGCTAATGGACTTTAGCAAACACAAAAATGTCTATAACCCAGTTAATTTAACAGATACTGACATAAAACTAGGAGTGGTAGTAGCTGAATGACATCTCCAGCACATACTCTGAGCAGTTACAGATCACATGACATCTGTTTGAAACTCAATATGCATTCCTTTAAAAAATCTTACTGACAGACAGAAATGGAAATTTAGTTGTTTTTCTTTATTGAGAAAATCATTTTACAAGTGTTGCAGGACATCCAAGCTACAGGGTGCTTTCATCTCAAGGTAGTCACTCACTGGACTGGACGTTTTTTGCAGCAGTGTCCAGAATGTCTCGCGATGTTTGAGGTGGTGGTGAATCGCACAGATGTGCAGTCCTGTTGCTGGAGTTTCAAACATGTTCAAAAAAAAAAAAAAAAAAAAAAGATTTTGCAAGAAATGTTTTATTAAAATAGTGACAGAGTCAACGCAGGTGTCTCAAACCCATCTCAAGAGCACTGGAGCTGTATTTTGACATCTGCATTGGGAGGCAACACCTGAGTCAAATGTACAGGTCTAAAAACCACACTGATGATGAATAATCATTATTGAAGAAGTGGTCCAAATCTGCATATCTCAGTTCCTAAAGTAGATTAAATCATAAACATGGGGGTAGCCGAAGTGCATACGATGTGAGTGATGATTGGCAACAAAATAATGTGCACAGCCAGGAATGCAGTTTTGGATTCCAGGCAAACAATAACAGATAAAACTGGCCACACAGTTTGCTGGTTGCTTGGTCACAGACACTCAGAATTCGTTGAGACTGTAATGGAAATTTTGCTTTATTTTTCTTTATTATTTTAAGTCTTTATTGTTTTACTGTCCAACAGTTGCAGCTCAACGCAAAACCTCCTTAAGAGCTGTTTGTTTTTTCTGAATAAAACGTAAAAGTAGGCTAGGGATAAGAGAAGTGTTTGAAAAAGAGAAAAGTGACACGATGAACATGGTTGATATGATTTATTTCATTACTGATGTTAATATAAGCTTCTAAAATTTAATATTTTAAAAATTACCACTCATTTTCTCCCTCTACTGGGCAGGTGAAGGGTGACATCTTTACAATATCCTGCTGGGAGAGTCTCTCATTAATGCTTATGGAGGGACCTTGCAGATAACCTCACACTGCAATTAATCCAACCAGTCTTAATTATCTTCTTATGAAAGCCAGGTAATTCTTCACTTTGCTCTTCTCTGGCGCAGAAAAAAAAAAAAAAATCCACGTCCACAGAGAGCATGGAGTGAGAGGTAAAGATGTTTTTATAATAATCCCCCAAAATTCCAACAAAAAAATGTCTTCTTTCTAATTCTCTCCTGCTGCCTGTCTCTTTTTTCCCTCCATCCTCCCTCCTACCTGGTTGGCAGTCCCGCTGACAGGAACTGTCGAGTGAGAGATCTCTCCAGCATCAGACGGCGGTGACGCCTCATCAGACTGCCAGCGAGCCCCATGGCCCCTCATGGCGCCACAGCTGGGTGGATGGACATGATCACTCACTCACAGACAGGATTAACCCTCCCCAACTGCATCTGTCTTTGCCGTCCTGTTCCTAATCTCTGTCCCCCTGGCCTCGGCTTGTCTCCCTGCTTCTAGCTTGTCTCTTATCCCACCGCGCTCATGTACATGTCGCAGCAGTGTTAAGCTGAGACAAAGAAAAGAGTAGCCCGAGTTCTTAAGACAACTATTTACTGAGCGGGCTCTTTCAGCGTAGAGGGCTTTTTCGTTTCCTGCAGGACTGTGATTTAAGAATACTGCTGTGACTTTTTACGACAGCATAAAACTATGCTGGGTAATTGCGGCCATTTGGAGCTCATTAACTAACACCTCTGTGTCCAGGAAAATGAAACTATTTAAATTATTTTTGCATAAAAGAGAAAAGAAGAGAGAAAAGGTTCTAGAATACCTTATTCTCCATGTCCCATATTAATTGTATTTTATGATTTTAAAAGAAGGCATTATATGAAGTTCTTTAAAACATGCTGCATGTTCAAAGTTTGTGAGCTTGTTTTTGTCAGAAAGAGAGTTAGGAGAGGACTATCATTTGACTTTTATACCATTAAAACTCATCCCATTATGCTCTTTAAAATCCGACAGTTATCTGAAGTTTCACTGGAAGTGCACTTCTTAATATAACTGTCATTTGCAGCCCAACTAAGCAGAACAGAGACCTAAAAAGCATCTGAATAGTCTTTAATCTGACTTGAATATTTTTGTAAAAACAGTTCTTGGATTTTTTCTCCATTTAATCTGATTTTACATATTTTTTAGCTTTGATCTGTAACGAT
This sequence comes from Kryptolebias marmoratus, assembly GCF_001649575.2. Taxonomy (NCBI): domain Eukaryota; kingdom Metazoa; phylum Chordata; class Actinopteri; order Cyprinodontiformes; family Rivulidae; genus Kryptolebias; species Kryptolebias marmoratus. The sequence continues at coordinate 3,312,873 of NC_051444.1, forward strand.
GGCTTGTTACTGTGAATTTATATCATTAAAAAAGCACATTTTGCAAAACGACATAACCATAATACTGTAGATCACAATGCTCACATAAATACTTGGATTGTTATTATCACCTGTCACTGAAAGGCACAACTAGAGCGATCATGTTTTTGCTCATGTCTGTGTGTTTATCTGTCACTAAAATATTATATAATATAAACCCCTGGACAGATTTTAATAAAACTCTCAGAAAGTAATCATTGAATGTACAACTACAACTCATTAATGTTTGATGTCAACCAGATTCAAGATGGCCCCCACAGTCAACTGACCTTAAAAAAACAAAACAAAAACACAGAAATGGCTCAAATTAAGCTCAAATTTGGTGAAGTGGTAGCTGACAGTCATTCACAGCACTCCCCAGGCGCTAACAGACCATGCAAAATGAACATAGCTATAACTATTAAAAACTGGAATTAAGCAGTGCTAGGCCTTTAATTACTGTTGCATTCACCATAAAAAAGGATTAGTATTGTCTGAAATGCAACAGATGTTGGAGGAGGCTTATGCCTATAAAACATAAAATATATATACGTTTTTCTGCACGGTTTGATTAATCAAATGTGTTATTATGTAATCAAGGATCATATAACCAAATATATAATAGAGTAGAAAAAGTAATTCTCAAGCCGCTGTATGAAAACGAAGAAAGGATATTTCCAGTGGGAAGTTTAGTGCTATCTTCAAAGCTTGTTCAGTTCATGGTCACGGTCATTTATTTTTCAGTCATGCGAGGTTCACACCACAACACTGACAGGCGTCTCATCCTGTGCTGTAACACAGCAGCCCGGCCCACTCTGCCTGCACTATTCACACCATCTGAAGCTTTTACTTCCCCAGTGGACATAGAACAGCGTCCTGCTGAGCTGCTTGATAGAGACAGCTCACGTTTATCACAAGCAAAAGGTGCGGGTGGGGGTGGGGTGGGGGGTGGGGGTTACCAGTGAGGAGGAGGGGAGTGACAAAACAGCACATCAAAGTGTGGTAGCAGTACAGTTACTCACACATGACCCCGGTGGGTCTGCGCTCCCATTCATGCATGCACTGGGCTCTCACATGCACAGTTCACACGTAGGGTTTGCACATTTTGTTGTAAGAGCAATGTGATATGTTTTCTCATTACACTCCCACAGAGTCGCTGCTTTGCAACTGGGTCACTGGGAACTGTTGTGAGTTGATTTTTCTCCACTTTTGCTGTGATTAATGGGCAGTGCAAAGAAAACTAGATATTTAGATATAAACTCGGTACCCTATATTTGTTACATTATGACTTTACCAAACTTCATGGGTAAGCCTTTTCCTTTTTATTTTACTTTTTACTGCTTAATATAATTTTAGGTATTAGGTTTTTTCAGCTGACTGAAACTTGTCCTGCATTTATTTATGTTGGTTTTACAGTGAATGAATTGGATCATAATTTTAACAGAAACAAAATTTGTTCATAAAATCTGCTTTAACTTGAAAATCAATGAAAGCAATATTTAAAAAGTGAAGTAGATCAAAGATAAACAAACCAAACCCAATACTAAGGTGTTTCTCCCTTCTTGTCCATACTCCACATACCCTATCATATCTGTTTCCCCATCTTGCATCATTTCAGGCCTGCTCGGGTGGGGGATACTGCCATGAAATAATGCTTTTCAGAGTCCTGACCACAGTCTTTACCTGACTCGTCTGTCCCTCAGCTCTTCAGCAAGTCAGCAGAAGGGTCAAGGGTATTCCTTAGCTAATCTCTGATGTTCATCCAGCTCTGACTTGAATGTGCCTGTTTTGGACACCATTCACCTCCCATCAGCCTCGAAGGTGCTGATGTTACTGTCCTGAACTTTCTTGTTTTTTTGTTTTTTTATGGGAGGGATTCAGTTTCCTTATGGTCTTCTTGGTTGCATTGTTCTTGTTTAATTTCTGTTGGTGTTTTTATGTTTCTTGGCCATTGCTGTTCAGCTACCTGTTCAAGCTGGCATAGGTTTTTGTGTTCATGTTCTCAGCCACGTTTCCCTCAGCTCTTCTTGTTATTTTAGTTCCACACACCTGGGGTCTATTTCTAATCAGCTCAACTGCCGCTACTCAGTAATCACCCCTCCCAACACATGTAACCTTCTTGGTTTTACTCAGCCTTTGGGCAGCAGTTTTTAGGTTTTTACTCATGCACCTGGTTGCCAGTTTGTTCTTTTATTAGGATTTATCAAAATATCCCGCCTCCAGGTCAGTACTCAGAGTGGTCTAACCTGCCTGCTGGTCTCACAAACTTCTTCTTGACCAGTCGAATCAGTAAACTGTGGCAATACTACTAAAAAGTCCAAAAAATACTAAAAATAACTTAAAGCCTAATTATCTTAAATTTAAAGCCAAACTTAAACTCCAAACTCTTTGCAAATGCTTTGCTTCAGGGATGCAACACCTGTCTGACTTTCTTCAGCAGTCTTTTCTTATCAAATGTTCCTCCTATATTACTGGAACAAACTGTGCCTAGACAAGACAAACCAATAAGCATTTTATATAAGAAACATACATCTGTCTGCATTTAGTTGAATGCAAACATATGGCAGGTAGAGTAGAAGGGTTTTTTTAAATAATAAATGAGAAACTGAATATTTTAATAAGCAACACTACTTTTAAAATTTAAATCCATGATGTAAATTAAAATATTATTTTTTAAATATATATTTTTATTTATGATCATGTGATTTTTCTGCCAAATAAAATTTTAAATAGCACTCTGAGCCTTTAGAGTATTTTGTTGACCTTTTCTGTGATGCATGAAGGTACTACAAAGACGTTTTCTTTCAATAAAATGTGAAATTCAAAAAAAAAAAAATGCTTTTAATCAACCTTTCTGCCATGTGGTATAACTCACAGAAACCTGTCATGCAAACCTTCTCTTTCTGTAAGCTTTGGACTGAATGCAGAGTTTGTTTGAGGTGTGAACTTTGTGTGTAGATTACATAAGATTTATCAGTTCCGAACAACAATAAAATTACAGCATCAAAAATTCATAGTCATCTGTGATCAGTAATGCATAGGCTGCTATTGATCCATGTGGGAAACGTATGTGCCAGGACCGCAAACCTAAACCATCAACTGCAGCAGGCGTAAAAGAGACAGACGTCGAGTGCTGGATCAATCTGCAACCGCATGGAGAAAATTCATGAATTTCCTGGAGTGGAGTGTGAAGGTGAAAAATGTTGCACCTACGTAAAATTGGAAGCAGACACAACTCTTACATAAATATGATCCTTAGACAAGTGCCTTTCTCCATCCTGACAGCTTATTTTCTGGGCAGACAGATGAGCGATGTTTCAATGGGTGCGTCAAGAAGAGAGCTGACTGTGGTTTTCTCTTTTCCAAGATGCTAGGAGCACAAGAGAATCTTTTTGTGTAAAGAGAATTGAAAGGAAGGGAGAGGACATGTTAAATGGTGGAAAGAGGTTTTCTGTTTTGAAAAAAGATTTTTAAAGGAGAATGTATTTTAGAAAGAGATTATACTGAAATGAGAAAAAAGGTTTGCTAAGACAGACATGGCAAGAAAGAAAATCTTTTCAGTTTGCCACTTTAAACTACAGAGACTTAATTTAGTTTCTGCATCAGTTTCCATCAATACAATTATGTGATTCTGAAAATTAGTGTTCTCTTATAACTGTGATCTTCAATTAAAATTCAGGAGGTCTGCCTGAGGGAAATTTTCTTTAGCAAAAGTCCAGAGAATATATATTTAAATTCTCTTTTAGTGACAGCCGTCCTAGATTTCTTCACTCACCATATTGTCTTTTCAGGCTTGCATCCCTCCATGAGCGGGCAGCTTCTTCCTGCAGAGAGAAACTGCAGCCAAGGTGTGAGAATTACTGGAAATGCTAGAAAAACGGCACCGCCTAAAACGAATTACTGTAAATGCAGGAAAACCTCTGCTGCCTAAAATAAATGACTGTAAATTGTGGAAAAGCTGGACCACAAAAATTGCAGTGTTGTAAATTCTAGAAAGCTTGCACTGCCTAAAATGAATTGCTGTAAATGCTGGAAAAGCTCTTCTGGCTTAAATAAATTCAAAATTAGATAGCTAGACAGATAGATAGATAATACTTTGTTCGTCCCTTAGTGGTGAAATTGCTGTGTATCAGAAGCTGAGTGATCGGTAAAGAGAAGCACACAAGATACAAAGAAAATGAAATATCTATACAGCTGTGACAAAATGCTGAGTGAAAAGCTATACAGCTCTGAACAAATGATAAATCTAGATCCTAAAATATACAGTTGTATTGAGATAAAGTGGAACCGTACAAATTGTGCCTTTTGAGCCAATTTCTAACTGTTTTGAATCTGGTTCAACAAAATTAATAGTTTGTTTCAAATAAAATGTATTTATATGCTGACTCTCCTTCGTATCTCTCAAGGTCACAGCAGAGAAATAAATAAAACAATGAGATGTCTGATAAACTGTTACAATGAAACATAAGTAAAGTTAACAGAATGGAAAATAAGTTTTATTACGCAAATGTAGCTCAGCTTGAAAGCTACTCTGCTTTAATATACAGTCTTTACACAGACTGAAAACTAAATCTGAGAGTCTTGTTGAGAATTAGGATGGATGCTTGTGATGTGTAAACTGTGTCGTAACCTTTGCACTGAAGATGTAAAAAAATAACAAAAATAGCATGCTGTCTTTTACTCTACTCTACTCTTTATTCTAAAAAAAAAACCCAACACTGAAACCTCTGAGTTTATCAATATTTCACTCTATTTGTGAATTTATTATTGTAATTGTGTGTCTGTTAGCAAAATATCTCATTAACTTTTTGATCAACTTTAATGAAAAAATAATCATTGGATGTGCATCTACAGCTTATTAACTTTTGCAGTCAACCCAATTCAAGATGGCTGTTATAGCCAACTAATATACAGAACACAAAAGTTGCTATAACTGGTGTGGTGGTAGAGTCATTTTCAACGCATACTTTGAGCACTACACATTTCACAACATCTTTGCCAAAAAATTCAAGACTGTTTGTCTGTTAGTAAATTATCTCTTGAACCACCGGATGGATTTTAATGAAACTTACAGAAAGTAATCATTGGATGTACAACTAATTGACATATGGAGTAAGCTTGATTCAAGATGGCTGCATTAGCTAATCTATATTTCATACACAAAATGACTATAAATTACTGAAAATTACAGATATTGAGGTAAAGTTTATGTGGTAGTAGCTGAGAGTAATCGTCAACACATCAGCCAACACAACTCGCAAAATCTGTTTTTTGGGGGATGGTTGTACAAATACTGCCAAATAAACGTCAAGTGTTTAGACTGCTTCTTTTTCTTTATTATTCTGGACAAATTAAGATCCACTGTAGCAGGTTAGAGCTTCAGCGACATTATGATGGGTAAGAAAATGCCAACAATTCGTTAAGGTTTGTGACAGGTGATGAACTTTGGTAAGTTTGTCAACTGAGGTGCTGAACTAGTTAAAGTTGAGCACATAAAACACATAAAAATCAAACTGAGATCAAAACTCTGTCATGCAACTTCTGTGTAGGAAACTTGCTCATAAATTTAAATAGAACAAGCAATTTTAGAGAAAGAACATTTTTTCTTTGAACTTTGGCTGCCCTTTCAGTCATTTTGAGTCCAGTGGCTAATTATCTGTAGAGGGATGGTTTGTTTGTTGTTAATCCACTTTACCTGGAACTATAAATCATTAAGTCATAAAACTCATCTTCATGTAACAAGATAACAAACAGTTATTTGGCTAGTAGCTTAAAACCTGGCATATAAACATAGGGCTTGTTCAGCCAATCACGTGGGCTACCTGAGACTTATATTGTTAGTTTACTGACTTGAGTGGTTCCTGTTAAAATCAAGTAATTTCTAACTACAAGCAGCAAATGAATTGTCTCACGCTCAACGACAGTCTGTCGTTGAGCCTCTAAAAATGGCCACTACTTCTTCACCACATTCAGTACTTGTCTATATGTTAAAATAAGTACAGTCTATGGGTAAAAAGTAAAAAAAAGGGGCTGGACTCACCATCATTCTACTAGGTTTTTGTCACAAACATTAAATCGAAAACACAAGCAGTGAAGAAGTAATTTAAGATAAAACGTATTACCAGCGATGTAGCGTTGACAAAGCCCATCCTGGTTGGAGCTTGGTCTCTCATTCCAGAGGTTTAATCCACCCGAGTAAAGATGTGGTGAAGGCCGTAAGGAGATGAGAGTCTGTGAGTAAACAATAGGTAACATCCAGGTGAAGACAGGATTCAACTAAGTGACAAGGATGGCTCTGGTGTTCATCCAGAACAGAGCGAGGAGAGTTATCGCTCTCCTTTAGGCTCTTATGCAGGTAATGTGCCTCTCAAACCTGTGTCCGATAATAAATTGCCTTTTTGATGTTAGTTGCCCTGGTACCAGAATCGCATGACCTAAACATAGGTCACCTGGTCCGCTGACGTAAGCTGAACAGGTCCTACTGAAGACGCATCAGATGATGCATCTCTCAGATCCTGTGTCATGTTTTTGTAGTATCAAATACCATTCATTTGCTTTTGAAATGTTTTCAAGCCTGACATTCTTCTTGTGTGTATGATTCACTTGTCCACATTTTTAAGCACACACTGCACAATAGACTATCGTGGTCGGGTACAAAGACCGAACAGAAAATGAGTAAAAAAAAAAGCAGCGAGAAAGCACAGAAAACCTTTGAAAGACCTTCAGAAAGCTCAGAGGACTATTGATTGAGACCACTTAAAAAGTAGAAAAAAGTCTGGCTCCTTAGAATCAAAGCATAAACAATTAGAGGTGTCTTTAAACTCCCAGGTTCGAAATGGACGACTTGTTGATCTTAATACAACTTATCTTTGCACTGTTGATGGATAAATAAGTAAGAATTCCTAATTACCGAAGTACCGTGGGCTTATACTTTGTGTCTTAGTAATGTTTTATCTTATGTTGTGAAAAAGAACTGACCTTTTTCAATAAAGAACCCAAATGATTTGGTATTTTGAGATATATCGCTGGTCATCTATTATAAGAAATACCTGTTGTATATTCTGTTTAATCCAAGCATATATAATTTAAATCCACCTGCCCTTATAAAACATGTCTTTACTGTTTGTTGATTCTAACATCACTTCCCCTGGCTCAAAGATGTTTTCAGTCTATTGACCTCGGGGGGTAGAGTAACCTTTAGTATGCATCAACTGACTTTATCGAAGATTAATGGGGTATAGTCTGTTTTCCTCTCACAGACAAGTGGCTATTGACGTTTACTTTTCACATTAACTTGATGTTTTCTATCTGGATGAGCAATGAGAGTAATTTTAATGCGGGACAAACCGAACAATCATACATTTTAATAAACAGTTCTGTCAAATGCATGCTTTGAGAAGAATGCCTTTGAAACTGTAGATATGCATCAAAAGGAAATATGACCAAGCCAGCAGCCTTACTCAGTGTTGCTGAAACAGGAAAAAATACCCTGTCACTAATTTAAAATGTGAGCAGTTTGTTAGAATCTGGAAAATGATGGCAGCAAAATAATTGTTGGTGACAAGTCGATTGATAGAGCGTTGAGCTGTTGACAAATTGCAATAACAAAATCCTGGTTCTGTCAGCCACTTTTTGTGTATAACCATTTCCTTTTATATTGATAGAAGATTTTCAGCATGAAAATTGACATCTGAATTGATACAATCTGTCATTTACAGTACATTTCATATTTCTTTGTCAAATTTTTGAATCTGCACACACGGCATTTTAAGAGAGAGAGAGAAAAAAATAAGTTTTATAGGAATGGTTGATCGCATGAATGTTGCTGTCATGGTTTAAGCAGGAGGAATGAACTTCTGGAAAATCAGGACAAACACAGAGCATCGACAGTCTGCCTGGAAAACTGTCTCACTTAGACACTTTTACAACTTCAGCATCCAAACAGGCAGCAAATGGTTATCGCCCGCTGCCGTAGGCGAAGCGATAATGTTTTTGTTCAAGTCTGTGTGTGGGTGTGTGTTTCTTTGTCTGTACTGTTAGCAAAATATCTCATGAAGCCCTAAAGTGATTTGTGATAACTAATCACGTGAAATATTGCCATTATGCGTGAGATCATGGATGTTTTTTTCTAGGTTTGATCAAAATAGCAACATAATGATCCTAATCTAAAACACTAAAATTTGATGGTTGACATGCATTCCTTCAAAGAATGCTAGGTCTTTAATTATCTAAGTTTTACCACACTTAATCCCCTGTTTATTTCTAAATATGTCTGAAATATTTTTCTTTAACTCTTCTATAATTCGTACGAAACCACAAGAACCATACGATAGCACAACGTTCTAACTAAGGATGTGTGTAAGAGTGTGAGAAAATGTGCAGTTGTGAAGTTTGGCACGTTGAGGAGAAGCAGCTTCTTGTTTGTGCTTGTGAGGTTTAACTCCTCAAAGCAGAGTGAGATCTGAACAGTGCGCCTATCAGTCTCAGGGCACTTCAGCCTCGATGCTCGGAAGGGGAAAGTGGAGAAGAACATCCAGTCATCCGTTCTTCTTTACATGAAAGATCTGCCAAGAATAATTCATTCAACCCAGTCTCCGATGAATTCATTAAGCAGCCAGGCTATTGTTTTGTGGGGAGACTGAAACGTTATTGCTCCACTTTACAATTTCAGCAAACAGAACTGGAAAAAGTATTCATTAAATGTGTATTTAACAAATACCTTCTAAATTACCAAACAGTAGGACTAATGATTTTTTTTTTAATGTACACAAAAAAAACATCTTAAATGCTACTAAAATCCTTCTGCAAAATAACAACACTGGATTACAAAGTGCTCTCATAATGAGGACTTGAGCACCCCCAAAGGGACAATTAGGTGCAATGAGAGAGGTGTGCTGACACTGCTGATCTGTAGAATAATTAACACCTCTGCCCTTTGTGCCGTCCCTACAGAGAGGCCTTCGAAACCGCAGAGGTGTGTAAGTTGTGATGGAAACTTACACACAGCTGCAATAAACACATACAGAGGCACAAATAAATGCAACAACAAAAAGATTAAGGATGCCAAGGTCTTGATTGCTAAATGTCTGTAAATAACATGGAACAATAAAGGTAAAGATTGTCTAGTTTCCTTTCCAGTGTTGTTGACCTTATTCTGTTTGAAACTGCTCTGATGGCTCTAATAATGAAGTTATTTTGGGTTGGTGTTAAAACTTATAATCACTAGTTTTGAACATCAGGTTTCTTGCTTGTCCCAATGACAAAAGCACTTTCTAAGTTCTGAAAGCACAGAAAACAAACAATTTTGCAATTGGTTTTGCGTTTGAATTTAGCTTTAATTTAATAGTTTGCACAAACCAAATAATATTTTTATTTTATTGATGTTTCTGATTGAGATTTTAAAAATGTAACTATTGCTAAACAACTTTTTATTTCAATTTACAATTTAAAATCAATTTACTGAAACGTCTCTGTTGGCTTGAGATGTTTCTGCTCCTGTTCAGCCAATCAATGCTGACTTCATTTTATCACTGTTCAGCATTAAAAATCTAAATCTCATAAGAATATTTAAAGTTGCCAATCTCAAGCCATGCCAAACATTTGAAAAAAAAATGTATTCACTTATTTAAATCAGTCTACACACTCCATAAATTAGAGTAAAGATATGAATAAGTCTGTATGGATGTATTTTTTTTATTCTCAGATGGCTTTTTGGTATGGCCCTTGTGTTTAAAATCTTGCAAACAAAACATTTTTTTTCTGAATAGAAGTAGAAATTATTACTTGGATCAGTTCCCCTCTTTGAAGATAATGTATCATTGCAGATACATTTCTGGCAGATATGAGTAAAATACCATGCCCCATGGTAATATGGAAGCATTAAAAAATACTCCTATCATGGAATTTTTAATTTATTTTATTTAAAGATGCATTTTTCTTGATCATTGGGTAAAATTGTTGGCCACAATAATAGGACTGAACAGATTGGAGCAACACATTTGGGTACTTAATGTTTGTGTGATGATCCAACCCTCTTTTTGGGCAAACAAACCCTCCAGTTGGACTGGTGGTAAATAAAACTCCTGAGGTCTTTGGTAAGAAAACAGCATTTTGACAGAACATTTCTTCAAAGTTGACTGGACTATCCCTTACAGCCATGGCACTGCTGTTATTTTCCATTTGACACCAGCAGTTTTACACCTTTTGTTGTCCCCTAAAAGGGAGCGTGACCGTTTGAAGGAGAAGGAAGCAACATGGTGTTTGATAATATGCACAACAGAGAAGATTCTGTTCCTCACAGGTAACCAGTGACTCCTTGTTGTTTTAGCAAATTATACATGATTTTTTTTTCCATTCCACTTATTAAAAATAGTTCAGAAAGCAATTAGAAATATATCTGCAATGCAAATTCAATTCTTTCTACTTGAACTGATCACAATCCTCTTGAAGGTTAGAATGAGAATCAGGGGGATATGAGAGAGAGAGACAGAAAGCGTGTTGAGAAGGAGAAGGATGCAAAGGGAAAAGTTGCGGGGTGAGTTAAGAGGACCCTTGGCAGCAGCTTTAAGAGTCATAGATAAAAGTGAGGAGGTAATGTGACTAGGCTGAGCAGGTGAGGAGCACTGAGATCAGCCTAGAGGAGAGATAATTACACAGAAGCAGAGGGATTACCATGATTCTAGATGAAGTGGAAGAGCCATGCAAAGCATATTATTATGATGAGAGGAAGTAGAACTAGATCTGTATATAATTTATCCTCTGTGGCAGCATGAGAGGGAAGGATTGAGGAACTTATTTATCCCTGGAGGAGTTCAAGGTATTTAGGCCTAAATAACAACTAGGGAGACATCAAAGTGTGTCAACCACAGAACGTTCTCCAACCTCACCGAGCACCATAAATATCACAGGTTCTATTAAACTGCAAAATGCTACATATTCTACTGTGGTGTTTCAAAAAATACGTTTTGAAAAGTTTTATTTCAGAATGTGGAATCAGACATATCAAACATTAGGTCTGTCTAGAAGAAAATATGCATTTAGGTATGCATGTGGAATTTGTGTTAAAATATTCATATATGACTCAGGCTTTTTGTTTTGGCATCATAGTTTCAAAGATCAATTTAATTTACATGTCATTCCATTTTTATCTGCTCATGCCTGGCTCTACAATAGAGCATTAATCTTCCCTAACACATTTCTGCCAGCTGTGTTGGCGTGTAATTAGCCATAGTAGGTTATCAAATTAGTCTCAGAGGAGAATATTCTGTTCATGCCCTGACATGGTGCATCACAAACTTGTAGCACAGAGTTTTTAAATTCCTAAAAATTTGGTGATGACGTAGCCTTAATTGGACAGATTGTTTAGCATGCTGTTACTTCTTGGGCACCTTACTTTATATATTTAGTCATTATCTCTAATATCATTTTGAGATATATGTAGAGCAAGATCAGACACTTGACCATAAGACCTGATGGGTTGGGGATGTCAGGGTACCAGAGTGGTATTTTCAAACTAAAAGCCAATTGGACACACGTTGGCATTCAGGTACGTTGTTTGAAACTGCTGATTTCCAACCAGGTGACAAACTATAAAATTAGCATCATGAAAGAAAAGAACTGAGCGATGGACGTTAAGAGTTATAAAAGTTTTTGTTGGAAGATTGTGACAAAGTGAATGTTTAATCCAATCTGCTGGCTTTCTTTGATAAATAACTTTTGCCAATTGGCATTTTATAATGTATGCAAATGTTTCTGAACAGTACCCTGAGATGACTTTTGTTGTAATTTGGCACTATACAAATAACTGAATTGAACTGAGTTAAGGATTAGCCTGAGACATAAATAATAAAAGAAATAGGAAAAGCTTCAATAAAATTTCATAACAAAGAAAATGTCAGGACTCAGTGGCACAGAGGGTGACCATTCAGCTGTCCGATGTGAGGCGGTCTCTGCTCCCAGGCCTTACAGAAAACATGCTTTAAGTTTGCTATTAAATTAGTGGGTATTTTCTTCTACTGTAAACCTGGTTGGTTTTAACTCACATTTCACTCTTTACTGGTTGTTCCTTTTGCTCTAAAGAAATAAATCAAAACAAAATTTGAAGCGAGTCTTTTTATTCATGCAGCAAGTAGACAATAATCAACTCAAGGCACAATTTTCTAAAGAACTGTATGTTTTTTTTTCACTAACTGAAGCAAACCAGAGACTGTGCATTTGCAGAATTTGTAAAGTAAGGTATATGCCTCAAATTGTACAGCCAATCAAAATCCATCTCTCTGCTTTGGCACAATCTTTGGACAACATTTTATTGATATTTAAGGCATATGTTTGTTGCAAAAACACCCAACAATTAGATAAATTACAATCAGGGCAAACATTATCTTACTCTCTAGGATCAGCACTGTTTGCCACTTGCATTAAAATGAAATGTTTAGTTTTCTGAAGGCTGGAATCAATCAGTGGAAGAGGAGCAACTTACTGCAGCGTTGCCTTTACTAACAGTGGAGAAATATCACAGAAAATATAATTAAGCATCTTTTTCAATGAACTGCCGCAAATGATCTCTATAAGTCACAAAAAAGACTCTAAAAGTGAAACAAAATATTTCATAATTATGAATATAAAGTAGTGGGCAGCATGACAAAGCAGTGTGTACCCCCGATGCCTTACAGCAGGGGTCTCCAATTCTGGTCCTCGAGGGCCACTATCCTGCATGTTTTCCTTGTTTCCCTGCTCCAACACACCTGATTCAGTGGTTAAATTACCAATTCATGTTCTGCAGAACCCTGTTAATGACACACTGATTCAAATCAGGTGTGTTGAAGCAGAGAAACAAGGAAAACATGCAGGATGGTGGCCCTCAAGGACCAGGTTTGGAGACCACTGCCTTACAGCAAAAAGGGTCTTACATTCATTTCTTGACAGGGGCCTTTCTTTTCTGCAAATTCTCCCTGTGCATTGGTGGGTAATTTTCCAAGTACTACAGCTTTCTTCCACAGTCCAGAAACATGCATGTTAGGGTAATTGGTAAACTTAATCGACCTTAGGTGTGAGAGTGTTCTTGCAAGAGTGTTCGTCTAATGTATTTTTGTTGGCCTTACAATAGACTTGGAGTGTACTCACCACTCACCCACTGACTGCTGGAGAAAGGTACCAGACCCCCGCGACAATGAACAGCATTAAGCAAGTATAAAAAATGGATGAATGGATGATTATACAGTACTATAAATTCAGTTATTCCTAGCAGAACCTTTGAGGTTGTATCCAAAGAAAGTCCTCATTTCTGATCTTTAATTGTCTGGTGGAGTCTTCGATACTTTACTATCTTCTTGTTTCTATTTTTAGTTAGGAAGATGAGACTGAGACACAAGCACCATTTTTTATTCTTAAAAGAGCCAACTACTTTCACTTACCTGGTAGTATGCTGAATGTCCTTGCGTATGAATGTCTTCATAAAAGATTGCAATCATATGGCTTCCTTTTACTTTTAGCTTTATGTTAAAATGAAAGAACATTTCTGTTTATTAAAATGTGCATTCCTTTTTTTTATTTTGTCACAGAGTTTTGCAACAATATTTGCTTCTTTTAGCCAAATGATATAGTAGATATAGGTGTATTTCTGTTCCTAAAACTCCTTCTCAGTGCATGTTCTTCAGCCTGACAGTAATAAATCACCATATTGTACAAACCATACTGTGGAGAGTTAACACAGCTGAGCACGTTCACAGCAGTGGATCAGACATCAGCAGAATCCTTAGTTAAACAAAAAGTCCTCTAATCAGTGAATTAAGTTTAATTGTGGTCTTATTATATATGGGCTGTCATAAAAAGTCACCACCTGGATTTAACCAAGCAAACAGATAAAGAACTTCACATTGTGGAAATTCAAAGGTGAGTGGTGTGAACAGCTAAAGGGAAAGCTCAGGTTGAGCAGTTTGAAGACAAAGTTAAAGAGACAAGGAAGAGATAGTTTGGACATGTGTAGTGAAGGGATAGAGGATATGTTGGACAAAGGATATTGAATATGGATGTAGTGAAGGAGGATATGTTGCGGGTTGGTGTAACATAGTAGAGATAAGGTTGTATCTCAATGGCGACTAATTTGCAAATGGAATTGGCGAGGGAGTCTTGCAGAGGCTCACAATCTCTCTTGAATTTTGAATATTTTTTTTTTAATTTGTGTGCCAAATTTTCTGTCAGAATAGTTGCAGAATTGTTTCAGGCGTCTGGAACCCTTCTCAATTTAGTTCTGGCAGTTTTGACACTTGTCCCACCTTTAAACAGAAAACATCCGAGGTTACAGCATCCAAGTCTAAAAACCATGCTGATGATCAATAATAATTATTACAAAAACTTTTTCAAATCTTCCTATCTTCATTTCAGTAGTGCACTGCAGTAGGTTTAATCATTATTGTGGGGGTGGCAGCCGAGGTGGGTACAAAGCAGTCTGAGGTAGGTACAATGTGGGCATCAAAATATTGTCCAAGGCTTAGAATACAGTTTTGCAAGCCATGCATGCAAATATAAGCCAATATTTTCCAAAACCGGTCAAGTAAAATACAATTGCATGGCTCACTGGTTGCTTGGTTGCAAAATGCTCAAAATTCAGTGAGAATGTAACTGAAAATTTAGCTATTTTCTTGCAATTCTGAGTTGCCAGCTAGTCATTGTCAATTGCAGCCCAGTGGGATATAGGTGAGATGGAGGCAAATGATCTGCTGTGGTGACCCCTAAAGGGGATCAGTCAAAAAAGAAAGAAGTTGGCAACAAGATATTCAACCCTAACTGATGCAATGAACACCTTCTCATTCCTTAAATAATTATGTGAGGAGGTTGTTTAAGAAACCATGTTGTAAATGATAAAAATATCAAAATTCCAAAGGCTCAATTTGTGAAAGAAGGGTTTAAGGAGCATGAGACATTATTTTCTCACATGGAAAAGCCGACACAGAGTTGAGACCTGAACACAAATAAAAAATCTTTGGAATGTGCTTCAGCAAAATTTACACAGTGTTCTGACTCTTCTATTATTAGTACAAAATCTTGGCAAACAGAACTGTAGTAACATTGAACTGAAAAACAGGTTTGAAAAAACTGTTATAACCAGACTAAACAGGTAAAATAGACACAACATCCACAGAAAGCATTATTGCATGCATCAAAATGTGTCAATATGCAGTATGTACTAATTTGTTCTGAATCTTTATGTCAAAGGATTGATACGTATAGCTAACAATGCTGATATGAAATCAGCAGTTTTCCTCTTCAAAGTTATATATTGTTCTAAACATCATCATTGTTCTCACATTACTAACAATCATTCAAGTAGTTACATTTTTTAATAGAAATATAATTTGCAAGGATCCAGTTTGAATTTAAAAAGATGCTCTTAAACTTGCAGGATGAAATGAGATACTGACAGTGGCTAGCCAACTGACTTTAAATGAAATTATAGAGAGCGCTGATTTATTTATGATGGAGAATATAGCTGACAGTGACAAATCACAGACAAATATACTATATAAATACATTTCATACTGTGATAAGTTTATAAAATACATCACAAATTAGAACTGGCCTTAGTAAAAGTTCTACATTCAGCGGAGAGTTTCATATTATCCCTCAATAAAAGCTCAGTGTCACTGAAGTTTGTGAAATATTTTTTTGATTCCCTGAACATGTCACCAAAGTCCTAAGCTCTCCATCCAAAACTGAGGCTTTTGAGATGGAAAGATATGCTTTCATTTTTCATCCTGTCTTACCAAGGCAAGCAAACCATCTTCCATTTGCTAAGGTCTTTGCCAATAAAGACAGAAATTTGATATCTTAAGATAACAGAAATGATATTACCCAGAAGCCATAACTGAGTCCTGTCATGGAGGAGACGGAGTGAGTGATTGCCCCTAGTTATGCAAGAGCTGATTTATCCCATTAGGCTTTGGTGTAGGCGCAAGCCCAGAGCTTGTGCCACTGAGGCTCACTAGCAGTTATTGCCTGACATGAAAATTCTTCTTCAAGCGTAAAATGTCAGAAAGTAGGACTGATGCCTCTACTCATTATTGCTTCTGCATTTTGGGATGAGAAAGGTAATATTATCTTGGAAAAAAAAATATGAATTGCAAAGAGGGCTAGGTGGGAGTTGAAACTTCAACTGATAGAAATGAAAATATTCAAAAATAACCTAAAATCAAAAAAGCATTTAAAAGAGCTTAATGTGTGACAAAATATAAAATAGCATACATGTGGGCGTTATAATTTCTTTTTATTTCTCTAATCAAAATGTGATAGTACACAAAACCCAGGCATGTGCACATCTACGCACAAAAATAATCCAGATACCAATCCATTAAAATACTGACACTTATTAAACCCTGAGGAGACGCTAACCCTAGCCCTGAGCCGAAAAGCTTGCACCGACTATACCCTGAGGAGACCCTAACTCTAGCCCTGAGCCAAATGACCCTAACCGCTTAAACCGTAATGAAACCCTAACCCTAGCCCAGAGCCAAGGGACCCTGACCACCTAAACCCTGAGGAGACCCTAACCCTATCCCTGAGCCAAATGACCCTAACCGCTTAAGCCCTGAGGAGACCCTAACCCTAGCCCTGAGCAAAAAGACCCTAACCGACTAAACCCTGAGGAGACCCTAACCCTAGCCCAGAGCAAAAAGACCCTAACTGCTTAAACCCTGAGGAGACACTAACCCTAGCCCAGAGCCGAAAGGCCGTAACCACTCAAACCCTGAGGAGACCCTAACCCTGGCCCAGATCTGAAACACCCTAACCCCTTAAACCCTAATGAAACCCTACCCTAGCCCAGAGCCGAAAGGCCCTGATACCTTAAACCCTGAGGAGACCCTAACCCTAGCCCTGAGCCAAAAGACCCTAACCGCCTAAACCCTGAGGAGACCCTAACCCTAGCCCAGATCTGAAACGCCCTAACCCCTTAAACCCTAATGAAACCCTACCCTAGCCCAGAGCCGAAAGGCCCTGATATCTTAAACCCTGAGGAGACCCTAACCCTAGCCCTGAGCTGAAAGGCCCTAACCGACTAAACCCTGAGGAGACCCTAACCCTAGCCCAGAGCAAAAAGACCCTAACCGCTTAAACCCTGAGGTGACCCTAACCCTAGCCCAGAGCCGAAAGGCCCTAACTGTTTAAACCCTGAAGAGACCGTAACCCTAGCCCTGAGCCGAAAGGCCCTAACCGCCTAAACCCTGAGGAGACCCTAACCCTAGCCCTGAGCCGAAAGGCCCTAAC